>NC_084629.1:29166831-29351831 GCF_033978795.1 Nerophis ophidion | reverse complement strand
CACAGCTGCCTTTTTGACAGCTGCAGGAGGAGGTCGCATAATCCGCTCAAGTCTCCGATAAGAGCCGACTTAGTATCACAATTTTCCCATCCAAAAACTTGCTGCTAGAGAGACATGTTCGCTTGACCGCTCTGTGGTAAAGCTTCACAACAAACAAAGAAACCTGGCTGTGTTTCGGTTGCTATAGCTAGCTGCAATCCACCGCTTTCCACCAACAGCATTTTTATTTATAGTCTCCATTATTAATTGAACAAATTGCAAAAGATTCAGCAACACAGATGTCCAAAATACTGTGTAATTATGCGATTAAAGCAGACTACTTTTAACCATGAGTGGTGCTGGGAGAACATGTCTGTTCCAACCAATAACGCCACAAGCACACGTCAACATAAGCGTCATCATTCCGTGACGTTTTCAACAGGATACCTCACAGGAAATTTTAAATTGCAATTTAGTAAACTAAAAAGGACGTATTGGCATGTGTTGCAATGTTAATATTTCATCATTAATATATAAACTATCAGACTGCGTGGTCGGTATTAGTGGGTTTCAGTAGGCCTTTAAATTAACCACTTTCACTCTCAGAAAACAAATGCTAAACAAAAAATGAAACATAATGAAAACAAACATGGCTGAAAATAATGAATACACAGATTAGAATAGTTTTGGATCGAATTTAGTTTAAAAATGCTAACTTTTCTCACTTTGGGGTTGTAAAAAACAAGGACATGGAAGAGCCAAGTGCGCCGCTTAGAACCACACTGGCATGGAAGCAGAAGTTCAGAACATTCATTTATAGCCTTTATTTATTGCTAACTTTACATTCAAAATGTAATATTCATATTTACAGTATTCACTTTTGGTTGAAAAACAAAAGCTTCCCCCCTTGTTTTGGCAGGTGCTTGACAGCCTGTAAATGTCAAACCGGCATAGATTTATTACAAGTGACTTGTGACAGTTGAAGCAAAACATTCAAATTGTGAAGTAGTAGCAGGAAAAGAAGTTCACAGCCTGGTGATGGACAGTGTTCATCCACACTTAATTGATTGTTTCACTAGGAACTTCAAGAGATCTAAACCACAGAATTTGTCAGTCAGGGAACATTCTGACCCAAATCTTTGACACATTTGTCAAATATCGTCCTACTGAAAGGTATTGCCTGGATCCTTTCAACTTTTCAGTCTTCTGATTTACACATACTGCTGCGATCTCCTCTCCATCAGCCTCTCTGTGGCCGAGCTCGAAGCGCACCCGTTGAGTTGGATCTTGTTGCCGTCGATAACGTCCTTGGAGGAGCCTTCGGGCAACGTCCTGACGGCGCTGGAAACCGACATACTGACCTCCAGCTTGAGGAGCTTCAGGAGCTTCCTCTTGTAGCCTTTGCAGGCAAAGAAATAGACAAACGGGTCCAGGCATGCGTTGAGGTTCATGAGAATGACTGTGATGTGCAGGGACACCTGGAAGGCGGTTAGATCGGCGCAGTCCGGGTTGTTCACCACCTTGCGGACCATGTACTGCAGGATGTTGATGTGATAGGGGCTGTAGCAGACCACGAAGACAAGGGACACACAGCAGATGACGCCGATGGCCTTGCGGCTTCGGCCTAATTTTTCAGTCAGGTGGTTGGCCTTGGCCGTGGAGTGGAGTTTGAAGCACAGGATGGAGTAGCACACCAGGATAGTGATCATTGGGAGAATGTAACCCAGGAAGACGGCGCCAATGAGAATGTTAGCGATATGGTCTACCTTCTCGAAATTGGGGTATTCCATGCAGGTGATGTAGGTGTCCGGTTCATTGTTGGTCATTGGCATGCCAAGGAGCGGGAGGGTCTGCGCCAGGACCAGCAGCCACACCAGGCCGCAAATGTAGCGCACGTTGCCAACATTACGCAGCCGGGCGAAGCGGAGCGGCAGGACGACGGCGATGAAGCGGTCGACGCTCAGGCAGGTCATAAAGTTGACGCCGGCATAAGTGTTTATGTAGAAGATGAGGCCTGAGATCTTGCACACGGCCTCGCCAAGGGGCCAGTGGAAGCCCAGCGCGTAGTAGGTGATCCTCACAGGAAGCGACAGCGTGAAGAGGATGTCAGAAATCACCAGGTTGAGCGAGTACAGAGTGGTGGAGTTCATCTTCTTCAGGTTGGGACGGATGACGTGCAAGGCCAAGGCGTTGCCCAGAAGGCCAACCACGAAGATCACGGTGTAGATGATGGGCATGAGGACCCGGGCGTAGCTCCTGTGCTCGTACAGGGTGTTGCAGCTGGAGCCGTTGTTGGCAAGATCGGGTGAAACTGTAGATCCCATCTTGATGTTCTGGTTCTTGAAACAGAAAGAAGATGGTTTTAGTTGAACGCAACAAGCCACATGTTTTGTACCCTTTTGCTTTTTTAAAACCACAAGAGAGAACCCATGATTTGTGATGACGCACCTTGCAAAGAGGAAGTTATCGCTCCTTTCCACTCAACATTAAATTTGAGTGTTGTTGGTTCCTGAAAAACTTGACTATGCTGTGCAAATGTCATAAGTTAGAACTTGTTTGGCTGTTTTACAAACCTGTTTTGTACAATAAATTAATAAATAGTATGAAGGAGGAGGTTTGGAAAAAATAGAAAACTCAAGTACAAATACAAAAAATGTCGAGTGGTGGCGCATGAGCTCTGAAAAACTCCAATCCATTTTTCGTATCATTCTGACAATCTAAAATGATACTGCATGTTTTTCACAATGCTTTGTGCACTTAACACTAGAAGACCCAGGATTTTTTGATCTACCTATAAAACCCAGAGGGCAGCCGATCGGCTGGAAAGCCCCTGTGAACCTTCCTTTTGTTATGTAAAATGGGCAATCACTGGGGCACCACAGGGGGGGGACATGCTGAGCCACTTCACTCAAAACACCTGGACATAAAATGGGGGAGGGGGAGAATCAGATAGGAGCTGCTAACTGACTGTCTGTCTTTCACCAGTTTCCCAAGGTGGCAGCCTGGGCAGAACATATGAGCTGAATCAAAATGTAAAATATGTTAAAGGATGTAAAAGTTATTAAGACCCTACAACATTGGGCTTTCTACATCCCCACCAGACACATAGGAAAAGTAAAAGAACAGAACCACATTAAAAAAAACACTCAAAATCTGTGGTAGCCCCACCAGTCATTTACAGAATCGCTCATCAAGTTGATATCCGTACAAGATAATGATTTATTTTATGTAACATTTTTTTCAAACTGAGATACACCAGAAACGTATTTGATCTGTTTTATTTTAGAATTTGTAAATTGTTTTTGTCTGTTTTGCTCTTTCCCTCTATTTTCTCTTTTCCTGTCTCTCAACTCATAGATAACCAGAACCAGACCGACTGTTGCTGTTTGCCCATACTGTAATGTGATGTTATGTCAAAGATATGTCTGATTTCAAAATACCAGTTATGAATTTGAGCTATGCCAGGTTCTGCTCAACTCCTCAGGTCGTCTTTACGCAGAAGACAAAAGACATTCACACCTCAATTCTCAGATGTGCTCAGTGAACGCACCCACGGGGCACTGCCATGCTAATGACCAATGTGGCCATAATGGCTCATGTGACTGCAACCACCCCGACTAGTTTTGTGGCCGTTGACCCACCTGACTCACTGACGACTCACTAATCACTGTTCGTTTACATAACAAAAGAAGGGCCTTCCAGCCGATCGGCTGACCTGTGGGTTTTATAGGTAGAAAAGCCAAATGGCTGCTCTGTGGGTTTTTTAGTGTTAAAAACAGGATAGACATAAAAATGAATAAATTGATTGTTAACAGTTCTGCCCGTTGATTGACAGTTAATCGCATCCGGAAGCAGTTGAGGCCAAACGGAGTGCACTACTCAACTAAAACCCGTAGGCGCTGTCGAGTCAGCCTCGACAAGTTTGCCGTTTGTTTAGTTGTTCTAATATTTGTAGTAAATTGTCTTTATGATGATCGTACACCCCACTCTTTGTATGACAACAGTTTTGCTAAATATTTTAGCCAAACGGAATTGTGTACCGTCTCGATTACCATACGGCAGTTTGAACCTCTGTGGGTGCGTGCTTTATCAGTATCATGCAGGATCATTTCATCCATCAATCCTGAAGTCCTCATTTTGATTAGAATAAAAATCAACACAAATGGTTTTATTTGGGGTTTTTTTGTTGGTTAAAGTTTTTTATGTAATTTTGCTGCTGAGTTAATGTTCCTGATACATTTTAATGTATTATTATTTATTGAGTTTATTTAACTTAACTGTTCAGTATTAAATGGTTCAAAAAACGTTTGTAGTAATTTTCTTGTTCTTTTACATTTCAGGCGAATTGATGCACTTTAAATCTTTTCTGTTACAGATTTACTAGTGATTTAGGGCTATATAAGTAAACATTGATTGATTGATTGACTTAAAAACAATGTACATAAAATTACTCTTTATTGTAATTTGTTGTATATCTATTATTTTTTTCTTTTTAAGTTTTCTTTTATGTTTAGGATGCAATGTTTTGCAGAGATGCACCTGCAAACAATTTTATAGACAAATTATACTGCTTTTTTTTTTGTGGTGCCGTTGAGTGTGGCATGGGGGGCACCAAATATTTTCTTCTTCCTAATTAAGAAGCAGTATCGTACTGCCAAACGATGTGCGTGACAACCTAGTCAATTTGCCGGGGTCGGGTGCCCAAACCAAGAAACCCACACATTGATGACATAGTTTCTTCATTTTATTTTTGCTATTGAATACGACTGCAAAATAAGCAATCATTGGGTCAATGTAAGATCCAAGTGTCAGCATGGGGCGGCATAGCTCGGTTGGTAGAGTGGCCGTGCCAGCAACTTGAGGGTTGCAGGTTCGATTCCCGCTTGTGCCATCCTAGTTACTGCCGTTGTGTCCTTGAGCAAGACACTTTACCCACCTGCTCCCAGTGCCACCCACACTGGTTTAAATGTAACTTAGATATTGGGTGTCACTGTGTAAAGCGCTTTGAGTCACTTGAGAAAAGGGCTATATAAATATAATTCACTTCACTTCAAATATTACTTCATCCATTACATTTGTCATTTGCTGTGTATGTATTTCACATAGTTGTCTGTAAGTAAAAGTAGTTGTAAATAAAAATGCGTGTTATGTTAAAATGTTTATGTGTTTGGAACGGGTTATTTGGATTCACATTATTTCTTATGAGGAAAAAAATGCTTTGTTTTTTGTAGGATTTGGTCTCAGTCTGACTTAGTGGATCAGATTACTAATGAAAAGTGAGGTACCGCAGTATGTGCAAAAAAGGAGATTATCTGCCAACCCAAATAATCAATACAGTAATAAAACATGTTTTTAATTACATGATTGCATTTTCAGAAATGCATACACGATTAAAGCACCTCATTACCATGTGAACACATATGCTCGTGTTAGTTGACGTCGTTCTTCATTCAGGGTGTACGTTTTGCAACTTGTCACGTTTTCGTCGACTGAACTCAAAAGGAAGGTTGCGGGCAATAGCAGGCAACCTTTGACGCGCCAAAAATGTGCGCGAAAAAACCCTTGTTATGTGAAGGTGGCTGTGCACATGAGGAAGTGGGCACCTTTTCTGGGTGTTTTGCTCTCGAGCATGTACTGTCAAATCCCCTTGATGTCTTCTAACAAAATGTGAAGCCATGGTCAACAAAAAATATGTTTTTACGAGTAATGGTACAACGGCTGGGGTAAGCTCCAGCACCCCCCGCGACCCCGTAAGGCAGTGGTTCTCAACCTTTTTTCAGTGATGTACCCCCCTGTGAACATGTTTTTAATTTGAGTACCCCCTAATCAGAGCAAAGCATTTTTGGTTGAAAAAAAGTGATAAAGAAGTAAAATACAGCACTATGTCATCAGTTTCTGATTTATTACATTTTATAACAGGGCAAAATATTGCTCATTTGTAGTGGTCTTTCTTGAACTATTGGGAAAAAAAGATATAAAAATAACCAAAAATTTGTTAAAAAATAAACAAGTGATTCAATTATAAATAAAGATTTCTACACATAGAAGTAATCATCAACTTAAAGTTCCCTCTTTGGGGATTGTAATAGAGATCCATTCTGAACATTTCTTCACAAAAAAATGAATCTTTAACATCAATATTTATGGAACATGTCCACAAAAAATGTAGCTGTCAACACTGAATATTGCATCTTTGCATTTCTTTTCACAGTTTATGAACTTACATTCATATTTTGTTGAAGTATTATTCAATAAATATATTTATAAAGGATTTTTGAATTGTTGCTATTTGTAGAATACTTTAAAAAAGTCCCACGTACCCCTTGGCATACCTTCAAGTACCCCTAGGGGTACGTGTACCCCCATGTGAGAACCGCAAGCGGTAGAAAATGGATGGATGGATGGTAAAACGGCTGTAAACCACCATGATGGTACATTTTTAACAGTTGGCATTCTCATACATTATATATGAGAATGTGGATTGATTGGATAATGGGTTTGCACAGTAAAACGTTTTGAGTATCTAAAAAAGTGCTATATAAATCTAATCCATTATTATTGTTATTAGTTTGTTAAGCCAGCGAAATATACATCGATTCAACACAAATATTAGAAAGTTACCTCAAATTTGCGTGGTCTCGAGTGTGCGTCGGCGTCCACCACACATGGCACCGCACTTCAAACCCAACCAGGCAGCTCCACTTTCATGTGTGCGAGCTGGAGCCCACATGCGCAAATACAACATCTGCTGATTTGCCACCAGTGACCATGGTGACAAAATATCCTGTTGTAAGTACAGCACGCCCACTCACCACCACCCCGCACCCCGCTTCCACCATCCACTACTCCCTCTGTCCGTCCTCACATTTGCACCACAGCTCACTTCCCCTTGTTTAGATGTCAGCTCTGCCGACACCTCCTGATCACTAAGCTAATTTGTCAAAAAGAATTCAACAAAATCATAAGGAAGTTGTTACAGCTGTGCCACGGTCACATTCATGAGTCAAATCCTTCTTTTTCAGAGTCATCTATTAACTTTCATATCCGTACAAATCAAGGCTGAAAAACATTACTGGTATATGTACGTCACGTAGTGTTTTTTATATTTTTGGCTCCTCACGTTATGAGTGGCAGCAGTCAGTTTAAAAACAACAACATACTGTACTAGTGACTGGAAAGAGAAGTGCCGCTGAACGTCCATGCTAATATCAATCAATGTTTATTTATATAGCCCTAAATCACAAATGTCTCAAAGGACTGTGCAAACCATTACGACTACGACATCCTGGGAAGAACCCACATAAGGGCAAGAAAAACTCACACCCAGTGGGCAGGGAGAATTCACACCCAGTGGGACGCCAGTGTCAATGATAACTATAAGAAACCTTGGAGAGGACCTCAAATGTGGGCAACCCCCACCCCTCTAGGGGACCGAAAGCAATGGATGTCGAGCGGGTCTAACATGATACTGTGAAAGTTCAATCCATAGTGGCTCCAACACAGCCGCGAGAGTTCAGTTCAAAGCGGATCCAAGACAGCAGCGAGGGTCCCGTCCACAAGAATCCATCCCAAGCGGGGGCGGATCAGCAGCGTAGAGATGTCCCCAACCGATACACGACGAGCGGTCCATCCTGGGTCTCGACAGCCAGTACTTCATCCATGGTCATCGGACCGGACCTCCTCCACAAGGGAGGGGGGGACAGAGGAGAAAAAGAAAAGAAGCGGCAGATCAACTGGTCTAAAAAGGAGGTCTATTTAAAGGCTAGAGTATACAAATGAGTTTTAAGGTGAGACTTAAATGCTTCTACTGAGGTAGCATCTCAGAGTACTGGACCCCGAACGGAAAACGCTCTATAGCCCGCAGACTTTTTTTGGGCTTTAGGAATCACTAATAAGCCGGAGTCTTTTGAACGCAGACTTCTTGCCGGGACATATGGTACAATACAATCGGCAAGATAGGATGGAGCTAGACCGTGTAGTATTGTATAGGTAAGTAATAAAACCTTAAAGCCACATCTTAAGTGCACAGGAAGCCAGTGCAGATGAGCCAGTATAGGCGTAATAAACTCATTCCGATTTATCCATCCATTTTCTACCGCTTGTCCCTTTCGTGGTCGCGGGGGTGGGGGTGGAGCCTATCCCAGGTGCATACAGTCGGAAGGTGGTGTACACCATGGACAAGTCGCCACCTCCTCACAGGGCCAACTAGCACTGGGCGATATGCCCTTTTATTAATATCTCGATCATTTTTAGGCCATGTCACGTGACACGATATATAATCTCGATATTTTGCCTTGGCCTTGAATGAACACTTGATGCATATACCGTAATTTCCGGACTATAAGCCGCTACTTTTTTGCCGCGTTCTGGTCCCTGCAGCTTATACAACGGTGCAGCTTACGGTAACCAGGGGCGCGCACTACCGAGGATGCGCGAGACCGAGGCAGACATCTGGCGCCAGGTAACGAGAGCAAAACAAAGAGTAGGAGAGCGTCAGCGACAGTTTGCGCGAAGGAAGTGTTCATGCAAACACCCTCAATATGGAAAACAAACGGAGAAGTGCATATGATGCTGCTTTTAAGTTAAAGGCAATCGATCTGGCTGTCAAAGAAGGAAATAGAGCTGCTGCACGTACCCTTGACATCAATGAATCAATGGTGAGACGTTGGAGACGGCAGCATGAAGACTGCACTTTCACTGCCGTGTTACAGGCGAGCACTTTGTATTACTTTGCACCGTTGTATTATTTGTACTCTGCACGAATGCTGTTCGACATGTCAAAGATGTGAAAGTATGATTGAAATATTCATTGTTAATAAATGGGACGCTTTGCGGTCCCAAACAGTCATCTCTGTCCCGACAATCCACTCCGTGGTAGCAGGAACCCCTATATACTACGGTAATTACACATCAAAACTGCTGCGGCTTATAGTCGGGTGCGGCTTACATATGGAGCAATCTGTATTTTCCCCTAAATTTAGCTGGTGCGGCTTATGGTCAGGTGCGCCTTATAGTCCGGAAATTACGGTAATCACAGCAGTATGATGATTCTATGCGTCTACATTAAAACATTCTTCTACTGCGTTAATTTTTGCTCATTTTAAACTTTCATGCAGAGAGGGAAATCACAACTGAGTCAATTTACCAAAACTGTTTTTGTTAAACATTAAGCAGTGGCACAAACATTCATGTCATTTCCAAAACAGAAAGTGCAAGATTGTCAGAGACATTTTAAAACAAGCTCTAAGTGCACTTTTCTGAATGATGTCACACAAGCTATATCAATAACTGTCAAATAAAAATGAGCTGCATAATAGGTTCCTGCGGACGTTATCTCCTTCAGTTGTTAACTATTTTTTTTTTCACACAGTGTTGATGTGGAAATAGTTGCTTTGGCAGTTTATTGGTGTGGCACCGGCCGGAGATGTTGATGCAGAGCTTCAAGCACTCCTCATTCTCCAGCGGGTGACTTTTCAAATGATGCTACATAAGCAGTTGTGCTACTTTTTGTAGCAACGCTTTTGCCGCATAAATGTTGAACATAGTCCAGCTTGAAGCCAAACCACCGCTGGACGATGGACCCTGTGCTGTTTTTCTTTGGAATTAATTCTTCCTCCATTTTTTACCAGATTCGCACCTTCTCTCTCTCGTAGTACCACTCGCACCGCTACGTTAGCATCACAGCTAACGTTACCATGTCGCTACCTTCCTGCTCCACGGGAGCGTGTGACGTTGCACACGTGACAGTATGTGACGTGTGTAAGAAGGTGCGCTTGTTTATGTTTTTGTGAGAAGGAGAGACAAGAAAGAGTGGGAAACGCATGCAGTGTCATGCCCACAATTAATAGCCACTGCATGAGGACATATACTCGATTATCACGATATAGTCATTTTCTATATCGCACAGAAACAAACCTGTGATATATCGAGTATATCGACATGTCGCCCAGCCCTAGGGCCAACAGAGATAAACAACATTCACACTCACATTCACACACTAGGGCCAATTTAGTGTTGCCAATCAACCTATCCCCAGGTGCATGTCTTTGGAAGTGGGAGGAAGCCGGAGTACCCGGAGGGAACCCACGCAGTCACGGGGAGAACATGCAAACTCCACACAGAAAAATCCCCAGCCCAGAATCGAGCTCAGGACTTTCGTATTGTGAAGCACACGCACTAACCCGTGCTGCCTCATACCATTATCGATACTTCAAATTTTCAAAATCATTAAATAATTAATCACAGGATGTAACAATATCAAATAAATATTTGGTATATTTTCCTACTGTTGACTCTGATTCAAATCATTTTGTTTTTGCCCTTTAAGCCCTCTTGTGTCCAGGGACTTATTTATTGAGTTTGTAAACAATAACAAAAATTAAAAAATATTTTTGGTTGATAAAAAAATATCGATCTAACCCTTATAATATCAACTATATACTGATCATTTAGTCTTTATCGTTACTGTGGCTATTTGTATTGATCTGCCCGTCTAAGTTAAACATTTGTTGCATTCCATTTGTACTGGTAGATCTAATATATACTCTTATCGCAGATCTGGGCAAAATACGGCCTGTTCAGATTTTCAATGGGTACAAAGGGGTGTGGGAAAAAATAAATTCGAATACGAATCGAATCGTTTACGTTGTGCGATTCAGAACCGATTCTCATTTTTAAAAAATCGATTTTTTAAATTTTTTTTTATTCTTTTGGGTTTCCTTTTTTTTAAATCAATCGAACAAACCACTACACGGCAATACCATAACAATGCAATCCAATTCCAAAACCAAACCTGACCCAGCAACACTCAGAACTGCAATAAACAGAGCAATTGAGAGGAGACACAAACACGACACAGAACAAACCAAAAGTAGTGAAACAAAAATGAATATTATCAACAACAGTATCAATATTAGTTATCATTTCAGCATAGCAGTGATTAAAAATCCCACAGTGACATTATCATTAGACATTTATAAAAATAATAAAAAAGAACAATAGTGTCAAAGTGGCTTACACTTGCATCGCATCTCATAAGCTTGACAACACACTGTGTCCAATATTTTCACAAAGATAAAATAAGTCATATTTTTGGTTCGTTTAATAGTTAAAACAAATTTACATTATTGCAAACAGTTGATAAAACATTGTCCTTTACAATTATAAAAGCTTTTTTTTTTTTAAATCTACTAAATCTACTAGACTAGGTTAGATCCTGCTGAAATCCTATGCATTGAATGAATACAGAATCCTTTTGAATCGGAAAAATATCGTTTTTGAATCGAGAATCAAATCGAATAAAAAAAATCAATATATTATCGAATCGTGGGACACCCAAAGATTCACAGCCCTAATATATATATATATATATATATATATATATATATATATATATATATATATATATATATATATATATATATAATACTACAGACAAAGATAAAGAAAAGGATGAAGAAAAAGACAAAGAAAAGGACAAAGGGGACGAAGAAAAGGACAAAGAAGAAGACAAAGGAAAAGAAAAAGACAAAGAAAACGAGGAGAAGGCTGGGGGCACATGGTCATGGCCGCTTTCACTTCCTGCTACCGGTAAAAAAAAAGGGGGGGGGGCTCAGCTGGTCGGAAGCCCGGCTCGCGTCTGGCGATGGAGGACTGTGCAGAGGCGGAGCCGACGGAGCGCCAGGGGACTAGGCCGGGGTTTGAACTCACGACCTTCCAGTCTCAGGGCGGACACTCTAACCACAAGGATATAACTGAAACAAGATATTACTGGACAGCAGTTATCATAATCAGATCGTTTTTAAATGTTGCAATGAAAAAAAGATTTTATTATAAAAATAAATTACAGATATATTTTTAACACACCCAAAAGTACAGAAAATTAGCCGTGTTGAGTCCTGGTATTGATTCCCAGCTACCGTATTGTTTCAAATGTGAAGAGTACCAATCCTTTGTAAAAAGTAATCCATATTGCACACTAAAAATGACATTTTGTATGGGTAAATAATAAAAAAAATAAAAAAACGCTATCTTAACACCTATATTGCACACCAAGAAAAAAAAGCAGATTACAACAATCAAATAAGTGCATTGTAAAGTTTTATGACTGTGTGTAAAATTAACCAACTGTAGCGCTTTTTCCTGCGCTGTGAAGGTGTAACAGTGCAATGCTAAAGGAGCTGCTCAAGGCTTCCACAGTGTTGTGCAGTGGGTGAGAGGGATTGGATCTTATGGATGTCCAGCTCGTCAACATCCTTAATTAAGCAGCCTCCTCAACGTTGTCAAGTTTGCAGCCTTGGACAGAGTCAAGTTGTTTTTCTTTTTTTAAAGTTGCTTGAAAATTGTTTAGTTTTGCGTGTTGCAATCTTTTTGGGCTCGTGTTTTAACATGTGATTGCCTATTTGGGCTTGCTTTTCGGTCCCCACAATAGAGCAAAACACAAGTGTGCCGGTAGGTAGTTTGTCCTTTCTCTGACTTTTCCTGGCGCCCTCTGTGGTCCTGGCACACCCCCAAACATACTCAAATGACGCATGTGTAGCCACGCCAGAGGCCGGACTGACCTAGACACAAATGATGGGACAGTGTGAGAATTAGTGTCAGTAAGTAGGGAAAACATAGTAAGAATATTATTTAAAATACATTTTTTAATGGGAGAAAGACAGCGTGTTTGGCTGATTGTGCAAGTGTGAGATACCTGCTTCATTGTTAACCTACTCAGTGGCCTAGCGGTTAGAGTGTCCGCCCTGAGATCGGTAGGTTGTGAGTTCAAACCCTGGCCGAGTCATACCAAAGACTATACAAAAATGGGACCCATTGACTCCCTGCTTGGCACTCAGCATCAGGGGTTGGGATTGGGGGTTAAATCACCATAAATGATTCCCGGGCCCGGCACCGCTGCTGCCCACTGCTCCCCTCGCTTCCCAGGGGGTGATGAAGGGGATGGGTCAATTGTAGAGGACAAATTTCACCACACCTGGTGTGTGTGTGACAATCATTGGTACTTTAACTTTAACGAGCGAGTCGTATATTTGAAAATACAATGCCTAAGAAAACAAAAAGGTATTCTTGTCTCACATAGGGATTGTGAATGATAGGCAAAAAATAAGAACATGGTTAGCCGTTAAGCTTGACTGTTTATTGTCTTTTGCACCTTTGTCATCCAAGTTTGACACTTGTATGGTTTTTTATTGTGTAAAAATGTTACAATAGAGCTGGTGTGAAGGCCAACGTTTGACTCTGGAACAGATTAATTATATTTCCTTTTGACTTTCATGGAGTTATTATTAGGACTGGGTTTTGGCAAAGGTGTCATGATACGATACATAACACAATACTTAAATCACAATACTTAAATCACAATACTTAAATCACAATACGTTACAGTATTGCAATACTGTGACATGGCGATATACTGCTATATTCTTTATAATTTGCTGTTACATATAAAATGCAGCTTTAAATACAAGTTGTAAATGCAAGTACGTACACTAGATGGCATTAAGAATGAATTAGATAATATATAGGTATATTAAAAAAAAAGCAATACAATATAATGTACTACAAACAACTACAGTACCGTTATTTTCAGACTATAAGGCGCACTTAAAATCCTTTCATTTTCTCAAAAATCAACAGTGTACGCAGCTTATACAACGGTGCAGCTTACGGTAAAACAGGTACGCCTTGTATACTCTAGCCTTTAAATAGACCTCCTTTTTAGACCAGTTGATCTGCCGCTTCTTTTCTTTCTCCTATGTCCCCCCCTCCCTTGTGGAGGGGGTCCGGTCCGATGACCATGGATGAAGTACTGACTGTCCAGAGTCAAGACCCAGGATGGACCGCTCGTCGGGACCCAGGATGGACCGCTCGCCTGTATCGGTTGGGGACATCTCTACGCTGCTGATCCGCTTCAGATGGTTTCCTGTGGACGGGACTCTCGCTGCTGTCTTGGAGCCACTATGGATTGAACTTTCACAGTATCATGTTGGACCCGCTCGACATCCATTGCTTTCGGTCCCCTAGAGGGGGGGGGGGTTGCCCACATCTGAGGTCCTCTCCAAGGTTTCTCATAGTCAGCATTGTCGCTGGCGTCCCACTGAATGTGAATTCTCCCTGCCCACTGGGTGTGAGTTTTCCTTGCCCTTTTGTGGGTTCTTCCGAGGATGTTGTAGTCGTAATGATTTGTGCAGTCCTTTGAGACATTTGTGATTTGGGGCTATATAAATAAACATTGATTGATTGATTGATATTTCTCTGATTAATCGCGATTAACTGCATTGTATACGCAAAGCCCAATAATGAATTCAAAAGTATTGTGTAGTGCACCTTTATTGGAATATTCTCCCACATGAACAAAAGCGCCAAAACATTTGTTGTGCAAACACAATTTAAATCAGTCCTTGTTAAACAGTAGCAGTTAAATAGCATATTTTATGAAAATCAACTCAAAAAATGTAAATACAAACATTTAAGCTTATTACTACCACTGCCAGGGTATTTAAGTTATCCTGTTTGTTATGGAAAATAAATATAATCTACATACAAATCTCTGAGCCACAATCATAACATCTGAACAGGCAATTTCTGAGGTAACAGCAGAAACATTTTTTTTTATCAAGGATCTTATGTTTAAAAAACCTATATTATAGGTTGTGGGCTGTTTTAGGGAATTTTTGATCAAATTATCCGTAGTAGCAATATTAATAATGTTGTGTTTACTCCGCGTAGTGCACTTAAGATCATGACCATATCTAGGAATTGATATGATGGGAATTTTCCGATTGTTTGCTTGGTGCTTTGATAAACTGAACGCATCATATACATGGAACTATATTGTGACGTTATGAGCCAGGGAATAAAAGAACTACCCTACCCAGCATACAACAGGAGTGACGCCCGTGCGCGGTAGCCCGGTATAGGTTGTGTCGCCATGACGGCATCTTGTATGTTGTGATATGCACGCTCTGAAAGCA
This sequence comes from Nerophis ophidion, assembly GCF_033978795.1. Taxonomy (NCBI): domain Eukaryota; kingdom Metazoa; phylum Chordata; class Actinopteri; order Syngnathiformes; family Syngnathidae; genus Nerophis; species Nerophis ophidion. The sequence continues at coordinate 29,336,880 of NC_084629.1, read as the reverse complement.
AACGTTAAGAACTCAGCCAATACGCCTCGTCTGCATTATTCATAAATAGACAGACAACACATATACTCCGCTGCTTCACAGGCCGCTGGATGTAGCCGGCAAAGTATTCCCATGCTAGCTAGCCGATCTGGCGAGCACACGTCATTCAGTCCAAAACGGCCCGATCTATCCACATTCAGAATTGTCTGGCGGTCGTAAGTGATCCCGGAGTGACCACGCTGTAAGCCAGCCATGAAATTTGCAGAATTGTCCGGTATTTTTGCCAAATGTTCCATCTTTACCAAGAGCTCCTCGACACCGGGCGACGCCATCTTGTTAAGAAAAGGCGTTAACAAAATAAAAGCATGTAAACTGCATACGCAAATGTGCGATAAAATAATTTTCGGCGTTAATAGATTGATGACTTAACTCATAATTAACGCACTAATTTGCCCACCCCTAATATACATATATATATGGGGACGGCGTGGCAAAGTTGGTAGAGTAGCTGTGCCAGCAATCTGAGGGTTACTGGTTCAATCCCCACCTTCTACCATCCTAGTCACGTCCATTGTGTCCTTGGGCAAGACACTTCACCCTTGCTCCTGAAGGGTCCTGTTGAGTGCCTTGCATGGCAGCTCCTGCCGTCAGTGTGTGAATGTGTGTGTGAATGGGCGAATGTGGAAATACTGTCAAAGCACTTGGGGCTCCTTAAAAAGGGGTAGAAAAGTGCTATACAAGTACAACCCATTTACCATATATATATATATATATATATATATATATATATATATATATACAGTATATATATATGTATATATATATATACTGTATATACAAACCCCATTTCCATATGAGTTGGGAAATTGTGTTAGATGTAAATATAAACAGAATACAATGATTTGCAAATCCTTTTCAACCCATATTCAGTTGAATATGCTACAAAGACAACATATTTGATATTCAAACTGACAAACACTTTTTTTTGTACAAATAATCATTAACTTTAGAATTTGATGCCAGCAACATGTGACAAAGAAGTTGGGAAAGGTGGCAATAAGTACTGATAAAGTTGAGGAAATCTCATCAAACACATATTTGGAACATCCCACAGGTGTGCAGGCTAATTGGGAACAGGTGGGTGCCATGATTGGGTATAAAAGCAGCTTCTGTGAAATGCTCAGTCATTCACAAACAAGGATTGGGAAACGGTCACCACTTTGTGAACAAATGCGTGAGCAAATTGTCAAACAGTTTAAAAACAACTTTTTCAACGGGTTATTGCAAGGAATTTAGGAATTTCACCATCTATGGTCCGTAATACCATCAAAACGTTCAGAGAATCTGGAGAAATCAATGCACGTAAGCGATGATATAACGGACCTTCGTTCCCTCAGGTGGTACTGCATCAAAAAGCGACATCAGTGTGTAAAGGATATCGCCACATGGGTTCAGGAACACTTCAGAAAACCACTGTCAGTAACTACAGTTTGTCGCTACATCTGTAAGTGCAAGTTAAAACTCTACTATGCAAAGCCAAAGCCATTTATCAATGATACCCAGAAACGCCGCCGGCTTCGCTGGGCCCGAGCTCAGCTAAGATGGACTGATGCAAAGTGGTAAAGTGTTCTGTGGTCTGACGAGTCCACATTTCAAGTTATATTTGGAAACTGTAAATGTGGTGTCCTCCGCAACAAAGAGGGAAAATAACCATCCGGATTGTTATAGGCGCAAAGTTCAAAAGCCAGCATCTTTGATGGTATGGGTGTGTATTAGTGCCCAAGGCATGGGTAACTTACACATCTGTGAAGGCACCATTAATGCTGAATGGTACATACAGGTTTTGGAGCAACATATGTTGTCATCCAAGCAACGTTATCTTGGACGCCCCTGCTTATTTCAGCTAAACAATGCCAAGCCACGTGTTACAACAGCGTGGCTTCATAGTAAAAGAGTGCGGGTACTACGTGTTACAACAGCGGGGCTTCATAGTAAAAGAGTGTGGGTACTAGACTGGCTTGCCTGTAGTCCAGACCTGTCTCCCATTGCGAATGTGTGGCGCATTATGAAGCCTAAAATACCACAACGGAGAGCCCAGACTGTTGAACAACTTAAGCTGTACATAAAACAAGAATGGGAAAGAATTCCACCTGAAAAGCTTAAAACATTTCTCTCCTCAGTTCCCAAAGGTTTATTGAGTGTTGTTAAAAGAAAAGGTGATGAAACACAGTGGTGAACATGCCCTTTCCCAACTGCTTTGGCACGTGTTGCAGCCATAAAATCTAACTTAATTATTTCCAAAAAAAAAAAAAAGTTTGAATTTGAACATCAAATATCTTGTCTTTGTAGTGCATTCAATTGAATATGGGTTGAAAAGGATTTGCAAATCATTGTATTCCGTTTATATTTACATCCAACACAATTTCCCAACTCATATGGAAACGGGGTTTGTATATATATATATATATATATATATATATATATATATATATATATATATATATATATATATATATATATATACACAAAACCTACTCAGTGGCCTGGTGGTTAGAGTGTCCGCCCTGTGATCAAGGGTGATGGGTCAAATGCAGAGAATAATTTTGCCACACCAAGAGTGTGTGTGTGACAATCACTGGTACTTTAACTTTATATATACATACACACACACACACACACACATATATATATATATAATTGGTCGCTACAGCTTTAAGTGCAAGTTAATACTCTACTATGCAAAGCCAATGCCATTTGTCAACAACACCCAGAAACGCTTTGCTGGGCCCGAGCTCGTCTAAGATGGACTGATGCAAAGTGGAAAAGTGTTCTGTGGTCTGACGAATCCACATTTCAAATTGTTTTTGGAAACTGTGGACGTGGTGTCCTCCGGAACAAAGAGGAAAAGAGCCATCTGGATTGTTCGAGGCGTAAAGTTGAAAAGCCAGCATCTGTGACGGTACGGGCGTGTATTAGGCCCCTTCTATACTAAGATTATCCAGGGTATATCCCACCTAACTTTATCCTTGTCCACACACACACAATGGTTGTTTAAGACCTCCTCTTCCCCTCCGTCCGCCTCCAGTGTTGCTTTGTGTGCAAGTTCTTAAATGTAACTTATCTGTTGTGGTATTTCAATTAACTGGAATGCAGTGTGCTGTGGGGCCCTATTGTAGTGAATCACACCTGAGACATCATAATATGTTTAAATCGTTAATAAACACGTGAAAGTAAGCAATGTGATAAGAACATTTAACAACAATAAATCTAGGGATCTAGAAATCTTATCAGAACACTCCTCACTTGTTTGCCTTTACCGTTATTGTCCATTCGTTTTTGGTGACTTTATATACTCTGGACCTAGACGTTGAGTCTGCAACATACATGGCGGACAATAACTGATACAGTCTGCTTTGCCAGTCCAAATGTGTTACGGTCTCAAAAAGGAATCTAATTGCGGATCAGTAAAAAGTCTAATAACAAAAAATCACTGGTGAAAATAATTTAAGAGTAAAAAAATTTAAGCTCCAGGAAGACGAGGTCAAAAGTCAGTTCAGCATTACAGGCAACGGACGAACTGGCAATGGCTGGGTGGAGATCCAGGGTTTAAGTCAGGTCGTTGATTAGGTGCAGGTGGGCTCGGATGGCTGGCAGCACACCTGCAACTGACGACCAGGGAGAGACTTGCAGACACAAGAGGGAAAAAAAAGGCAGGAGAACCTCCATCATGACAAAATGCATTCGATGTTTTCTCTAGTCTTCCCCCGACGGCCAGGTAATACAAAGTACGCACTACATTTTTTATCACATCCACAGGAGCCCGCATTCTCCTTGTCTCTCCTTCGACAAATAAACAAATTTTTTCACTAAGTAGAAGCACAGCTGAAGTGGACATTCCAAAGTTCTTTTGCCGTCTGATAAATGTTGTATCCTAAATAGCTGCAATCGCTTTCCCTTAAGGTATTTATGTGTGATTTTCACAAGTATCTGTACATGTACAAACATTGTCGAAGAAGGAGAAGCACAGGCATGTCTGTATGACTCTCCTCCATATTTCCAGTGGTTAGCTCCGAGTTACAAAACTGCTTTATTATGAAGCTGGCTGTGGCGCATTCTTTCTGAAATCACTTCCTGTGTGGGCCGCATTCTTTCTGACCTCACTTCCATTCTCGTTGTCTCCTTTTTTTGACAATTTAACCAAGTTTTTTGGTAAGTAGAATCACAGCTGGCACAGACATTAAAAATTTTTCTTGCCGTCTGAGATCCGAAATAGCTGCAATCGCGTGTTTCCTTCACTTAAGGTATTCATGGGTGATTTAAACAAGCGTCTGTACATGTAGAAGAATGAGAAACCCGGGCATGTCTGGATGACCCGCCTTCATATTTCCAGTTGTGAGCTTTGGTTGTTATGAAGCTGGCTGTGGCACGTTCTTTCTGATTTCACTTCTTGTGTGGGGCACAGTCTTTCTGACTTCACTTCCTCTCCATACTCAGTTTGTAAACAAACAATCAAAGAGTCCATACAAAGCTAAGCGCCAGAGATTCAAGAAATACACGGCCCAATTAACGGTGTAAAAATTAATCCAACAATGGTGACCTTAAACGCTGGTTTAGTGTGGCTGACACGATGTTTAGGGCGACTGAATAATTATTTGTTTAAGAAGTTATCCGGCTTGGTGTAGACATAGCCTTAGTCCAAGGCATGGGTAATTTACACATCTGTGAAGGCACCATTAATGCTGAAAGGTACAAACAGGTTTTGGAGCAACATATGTTGTCATCCAAGCAAAGTTATCATGGACCGCCCCTACTTATTTCAGCAAGACTATGCCAAGCCTAGTGTTACAACAGCGTGGCTTCATAGTAAAAGAGTGCGGGTACTAGACTGGCCTGCCTGTAGTCCAGACCTGTCTCCCATTGAAAATGTGTGACAAAATATGAACCCTAAAATACCGCAATCCGTTGAACAACCAAGATTGGGAAATTATTCCACTTCAAAAAATGGTCTCCTTGGTTCCCAAACATTTACGTTTAATGTTGTTAAAAGGAAAGGCCATGTAACACAGTGGTAAAGATGCCCCTGTGAAAACTTTTTTGCAATGTGTTGCTGCCATTCAATTCTAAGTAAATGACTATTTGCAAAAAAAATAAGTTTCTCAGTGTGAACATTAAATATCTTGTCTTTGCAATCTTTTTAATTGAATATAAGCTGAAAAGGATTTTCAAATCATTGTATTCTGTATTTATTTACCATTTACACAATGTGCACACTTAACTGGTTTTGGGTTTTGTATACAGTATATATATACACACACACACACACACACACACACACACACGCATATATATACACGTACACATATATATATATATATATATATATATATATATATATATATACATACATATATATATATACATACATATATATAAATACAAACCCCGTTTCCATATGAGTTGGTAAATTGTGTTAGATGTAAATATAAACAGAATACAATTTGCAAATCCTTTTCAATCCATATTCATTTGAATGCACTACAGAGACAAGATAGATGATGTTTAAACTCATAACCTTTGTTTTTTATTGCAAATAATAATTAACTTCGAATTTCATGGCTGCAACACATCAATCAATCAATCAATCAATGGTTACTTATATAGCCCTAAATTACTAGTGTCTCAAAGGGCTGCACAAACCACTACGACATCCTCGGTAGGCCCACATGAGGGCAAGGAAAACTCACACCCAGTGGGACATCGGTGACAATAATGACCCAGTGGGACGTCGGTGACAATGATGACTATGAGAACATGATACTGTGAAAGATCAATCCATAATGGATCCAACACAGTCGCGAGAGTCCAGTCCAAAGTGGATCCAACACAGCAGCGAGAGTCCCGTTCACAGCGGAGCCAGCAGGAAACCATCCCAAGAGGAGGCTGATCAGCAGCGCAGATATGTCCCCAGCCGATACACAGGCAAGCAGTACATGGCCACCGGATCGGACCGGACTCCCTCCACAAAGGAGAGTGGGACATAGAAGAAAAAGAAAAGAAACGGCAGATCAACTGGTCTGAAAAGGGAGTCTATTTAAAGGCTAGAGCATACAAATGAGTTTTAAGGTGAGACTTAAATGCTTCTACTGAGGTAGCATCTCAAACTGTTACCGGGAGGGCATTCCAGAGTACTGGAGCCCGAAATGAAAAAGCTCTACAGCCCGCAGACTTTTTTTGGGCTTTGGGGATCACTAATAAGCCGGAGTCCTTTGAACGCAGATTTCTTGCCGGGACATATGGTACAATACAATCGGCAAGATAGGATGGAGCTAGACCGGGTAGTATTTTATACGTAAGTAGTAAAACCTTAAAGTCACATCTTAAGTGCACAGGAAGCCAGTGCAGGTGAACCAGTACAGGCGTAATGTGATCAAACTTTCTTGTTCTTGTCAAAAGTCTAGCAGCCGCATTTTGTACCAACTGTAATCTTTTAATGCTAGACATGGGGAGACCCGAAAATAATACGTTACAGTAATCGAGGCGAGACGTAACAAACGCATGGATAATGATCTCAGCGTCTTTAGTGGACAGAATGGAGCGAATTTTAGCGATATTACGGAGATGAAAGAAGGCCGTTTTAGTAACGCTTTTAATGTGTGCCTCAAAGGAGAGAGTTGGGTCGAAGATAATACCCAGATTCTTTACCGTGTCGCCTTGTTTAATTGTTTGGTTGTCAAATGTTAGAGTTGTATTATTAAATAGAGTTCGGTGTCTAGCAGGACCGATAATCAGCATTTCCGTTTTTTTGGCGTTGAGTTGCAAAAAGTTAGCGGACATCCATTGTTTAATTTCATTAAGACACGCCTCCAGCTGACTACAATCCGGCGTGTTGGTCAGCTTTAGGAGCATGTAGAGTTGGGTGTCATCAGCATAACAGTGAAAGCTAACACCGTATTTGCGTATGATGTCACCTAGCGGCAGCATGTAGATGCTGAAGAGTGCAGGGCCAAGGACCGAACCCTGGGGAACTCCACACGTTACCTTAACGTAGTCCGAGGTCACATTGTTATGGGAGACACACTGCATCCTATCAGTAAGATAAGAGTTAAACCAAGACAGGGCTAAGTCTGACATACCAATTCGTGTTTTGATACGTTCTAATAAAATATTATGATCGACAGTATCGAAAGCAGCGCTAAGATCGAGGAGCAGCAACATAGATGACGCATCAGAATCCATCGTTAGCAATAGATCATTAGTCATTTTTGCGAGGGCTGTCTCCGTCGAGTGATTTGCCCTGAAACCGGATTGAAAGGTTTCACATAGATTGTTAGACGCTAAGTGTTCATTTAACTGCTCCGCAACAATTTTTTCGAGGATTTTTGAAATAAAGGGAAGGTGAGACACCGGTCGGTAGTTTACCATGAGGTCAAGATCGAGGTTAGGTCTTTTAAGAAGAGGATGAATAACCGCTTTTTTGAATGCTAGGGGAACAGTGCCCGAGGAAAGTGATAAGTTTATAATATTTAGCACTGATGGACCTAATAATACAAAGAGCTCCTTGATCAGTTTCCCAGGAAGAGGGTCAAGTAAACATGCTGTTTGTTTTATTCCATTTACACGTTGTAACAATTCCTCTGATGTTATTTCCTCAAAACGAGAGAAACTATTTTGGAGGGCAGTATCCGCCGTATATACAATCATGTCAGTGTTAATAGAACCCCGTTGTAGCTGGGACGCATTGTCTTTAATCTCCTTTCTAATGACTTCAATTTTCTTACTAAAGAATTGCATAAAGTCATCAGCTGAGTGGGTGGAGCTACTGGAAGGAGTCCCTTGTTGGGTTAGCGATGCTACCGTACTAAACAAAAATTTAGGATCGTTTTTATTACGGTGGATGAGATTTGAGTAATAATTAGCTTTAGCTAAGGTAAGCATGCGTTTATAAGTTATTAAACCATCACTAAATGATTGATGGTGCACCTCAAGTTTAGTCGTGCGCCATTTGCGTTCCAGCTTTCTGCATAATAATTTCTGAGCTCTGGTTTCTTCTGTAAACCACGGGGTGCGCTTTTTTGGAGCCTTTTTTAACTTTAGCGGTGCTATGTTATCAATGGTTTCGCGCAGGGCGTCGTTAAAGTTGTTAGTGAGGTTATCAATAGAGCCCACATACTTTGGGAATGGTGCCATAACCAGGTGCAGTAGGTCAGCAAGAGTTGTCGTTGTGGCCGTATTAATTTTGCGGCTGCTATAGCAGTTATTATTATTATTAGTTTGACGAACATGCGTCTGAACCTCGAATTTTATAAGGTAATGATCGGACAATACTTTAGTATACGGGAGTATCGTAACTTTGGAAGCGGTGATACCCCTGACAAGCACTAGGTCTATCGTATTACCGTTGCGATGCGTGGGTTCATTTATTATTTGTGTGAGACCACAGCTATCAATTATAGTCTGGAGCGCTACGCACGGTGGGTCCGATGGGGTATTCATATGGATATTAAAGTCCCCCATTATGATTATATTATCGGCGTGTGTCACTAGATCAGCAACGAACTCTGAGAATTCATTGATAAAGTCCGAACAGGGCCCTGGGGGGCGGTAGATAACAGCCAGGTGTAGAGGCAGCGGTGTGACAGACCTCATAGTAAGCACCTCAAACGATTTATATTTATTATTTATGTTAGGACTAAGGTTAAAGTTTTCGTTGTATATTAGTGCGACCCCCCCACCCCTTTTAAGCGGACGGGCAATATGCGCATGTGTAAAGTTAGGAGGACATGCCTCATTTAGCGCAAAAAAGTCGTTTGGTTTAAGCCAGGTTTCACTGAGACCGATGACGTTAAGATTGTTGTCTCTGATGATATCATTAACTAACAACGTTTTGGGAGACAATGATCTTATGTTTAAAAAACCTATATTATAGGTAGTGGGCTGTTTTAGGGAATTTTTTGATCAAATTATCCGTAGTAGCAATATTAATAATGTTGTGTTTATTATGCCCAGTGCATTCAGTATAATGACGACCATATCTAGGAATTGATACGACGGAAATGTTCCGATTGTTTGATTGTTGCTTTGATAAACTGCACACATCATGGTTAGCCTCCTCAGTAACGGGGATTTTCCGATTGTTTGTTTGTTGCTTTGATAAACTGCACGCATCATAGTTAGCCACCTCAGTAAAACACATGTCCAACTCTGAAACACTCAAAGCAGAAAAAACTTGTTCTAATTTAACTGACTCCTTACCCAGACCAGTAGTCTCGCATCCTTTATTTAAATCCGTCTTCAGGGTGGAGGGAAGTGGTGTTCTGTGGGGATTAGCCTTCTGCTTTGTTTTTAGCCCCGCTCGACATCCGCGTTTCCGATCACACCGCTGGCGTCTGCTCCGTAGACGGCCCCCGCTGCTACTAGACTCCGCTGCTTCACAGGCCGCTGGATGTAGCCGCCGACGTATTCCCATGCTAGTTAGCACGGTTAGCACGCACGCGTCTATCAGTCCAAAACGGCCCGATATGTCCATATCCAGAAGTGTCTGGCGGTCGTACGTGATCACGGAGTGACCACGATGCGAGCCAGCCATGAAGTCTGCAGAACTGTCCGGCATTTCCGCCAAATGTTCCATCTTTAGCAAGAGCACCGCAGTGTCGCAGCCCGTCCGGGCGCCGCCATCTTGCATATATCATGCCAAAGTAGTTGGGAAAGGGCATGTTCACCACTGTGTTACATCACATTTTCTTTTAACAACACTCAATAAACGTTTGGGAACTGAGGAAACTAATTGTTGAAGCATTTGAAAGTGGAATTCTTTCCCATTCTTGTTTTATGTAGAGCTTCAGTCGTTCAACAGTCCAGGGTCTCCACTGTCGTATTTTACGCTTCATAATGCGCCACAAATTTTCGATGGGAGACAGGTCTGGACTGCAGGCGGGCCAGGAAAGTACCCGCACACTTTTTTTACGAAGCCACGCTGTTGTAACACTTGTCTTGCTGAAATAAGCGGGGGCGTCAAGGATAACGTTGCTTGGATGACAACATATCTTTCTCCAAAACCTGTATGGACCTTTCAGCATTAATGGTGCATTCACAGATGTGTAAGTTACCCATGCCTTGGACTAAGGCTATGTCTACACTAAGCCGGATAACAAACAAATAATTATTTAGCCTAAGCATCTTGTCAGCCACACTAAACCAGCGTTTAAGGTCCCCCTCCTTGGATAATTTTTACACGGGTAAGTGCGCCGTGTATTTCTTGAATCTCTGGCTCTTAGCTTTGTATGGACTCTCAGATTGTTTACAAACTGAGTTTGGAGAGGAATAAATGTTGTTCTAAAACTGTTCGACAATTTGCTCACGAAGTGGTGACCCTGACCTCATCCTTGTTTGTGAATTACTTAGCATTTCATGGAAGCTGTTTTTATACCCAATCATTACGCCCAAATGTTCCCAATTAGCCTGCACACCTGTGGGATGTTCCATATAAGTGTTTGATGAGCATTCCTAAACTTAATCAATACTTATTGCCACCTTTCCTAACTTCTTTGTCACGTGTTGCTGGCATCAAATTATAAAGTTAATGATTATTTGCAAAAAAAAAATATTTTTTTTTTATCAGTTTGAACATTAAATATGTTGTCTTTGTAGCATATTCAATTGAATATGGGTTGAAAAGGATTTGCAAATCATTGTATTCTGTTTATATTTACATGTAACACAATTTCCCAACTCATATGAAAATGTGGTTTGTATATATATATAAATCCATATTATGACATTAAGACATTCTATATTATATTGTTGTAAAAAAAAAAAGTTACACTATTTATTAATTCACCATGCCAATACAAAGAAGCACAAAAAAGCATAACGAGACATGACACACATCAATCAGTGCTGTTGATCATCTTGGTGAACTTATTGGATCCATCTCAACAAACACTCTACAAAGTCCACTTCATTCATTACCTCTTTCAGGAGGTTAAGTTTTAGCTGGGGTTTGTCTGTCATTCAGCGTGTTAGTTAGCGACATACATCAACAAGTACTTGGATTACCGATCACTGTGCAGATTCAGAATGACCTTTAAAGTTAAACTTTTAAAAACTGGGTTTTAGGGCCTGGCAGAGGTGTGCGCTCTACGAGAACAAATCAATAACCAATGATATGTCAGTCGTCTTACTTTTTTGTGCCAATGCCTACTAAATTTGACCAGGAGGCAGTCAGATGTGGATGTACAGTAATGTACAACAAAAATAACCCTGTTGTTGATACATTTTGATTTTGGTACCTGGTGATTACTTCCGCTCTGTCAGATAGTTTCAGTTGATTTTCATTTGTAACCACAGGATGTTACACGTTGGCACACACACACACACACACACACACACACACACACAGACACACACACACTGTGATGCCCAAACATGGAAACCTGCACGCATTTTGTAGTAGTGGATTAGGTCTTCTTACCGGATACACTTTTCAGTTCCTTTTATTCAGACAAGATGTTGCTATAGTGAATGTTTGTTTGGTAGTAGAAGTATCCTGTACTCAGTTGATTCTATTTGAGGTACTTTTGCACAGTTCAAGTCGCTCAACCCCTCCATCCGGATTTCTATCTATACTCTGTCACTCTACCTCAACCCAACCGATTGAGACAAATGCTCACCCAATGCCCCCTGGATTTTTTTCTCTTTAAGGTTTCAAGTGTTTCTCTGGCCTCCGTCGCTACATGTTTGCTCATGTTGGGTTTAGTTGGTTGTCTTTAACGTATGAGGTAGGGTTGGGCGATATATCGATATACAGGATATATGGCGGGTTTGTCTATAGAAAATGACTATATCGTGATATTCGAGTATACGTTCTCACGCAGTTGCTTTTAGCTGCGAGCATTAAACTACAGGCTCTTCTCGCTCTTTCTTGTCGCTTTTTCTCACAGACAGCAAGCGCATCTTCTTACACACGTCACATACTGTCACGTATTACGTCACATACGTATACGCCCTCGCAGAGCAGAGAGGTAGCAGCCTGGGTAACGTTAGCTGTGATGCTAGCGGAGCCATGCGAGTGGTAATACGAGAGAAAAAAGGTGCGAATGAAGGAAGAAGTAATTCCCAAGAAAAACAGCAGGGGGTCCATCGTCTGGCAGTGGTTTGGCTTCAAGTGGGAATATGTCAAACAGACAACCGTAATAAGTCAAGTGTGGTGCTCAAGCGTTGCTACAAAAAGTAGCATTACTACTAATATGTAGCATCATTTGAAAAGTCACCTGCTAGACAATGAAGAGTGCTTACTCGGCATGACAACATCTCCATTTGGTGCTACACGCCCACACCATCAAAATGCCGAGGCAAACATTTCCAGATCAACCCCATATGAAAAAAATAGTCAACAACAGAATTTAATAACGTCCGTAGTAACCTACGACATAGCGAAGGATGAATACTATTTGATTTCCTATTATGCAGCTCATTTTTATGTGACACTCAAAATGTCTCTGACAATCTTGAACTTTCTGTTTTGGAAATGACATGAACGTTTGTGTCACTGCTTGATAACTGTTTAATAAATACAGTTTTGGTCAACTGACTTAGTTTTGATTTCCTTCTCTACATGAAAGTTTAAAATGAGCATATATTAATGCAGTATGAAGAAGAATGTTTTAATGTAGGCACTAGTGTTGTGTCGTTCGAACGAACTAATCTTTTGAGTGAATGTACTGAACCGAATCACCTCATGAACTGATTCGTTCCTTTCTCAGTTCAGTTGACCATGCCGGTATGAGTGGAACTGGCACATTCTGTGACTCACTGAACTCTCGACGTCGGCGTCATCATGGAGGGGGGGGGGGGGTTGGGGTGGGACTGAATGAACGATTTGTTCACCGCGGATTAACAACATGAATCACTCAGTGAACGACAACGCTCTCGTAATATTTTGATATTATTTTTGTTATATTTTTAAATGTAGGCTACAGAACATTTAGTTTTTATGTTGGCATTTCTGGCTCTTAATTTATTTGATTTATTTTGAAGGTATTTATTCTAAGTTTACATTTTCTTTGCTACAGAACATTTAGTTTTTACGTTTCTTAATTTAATATTTGTTTCTGTACTAAACAAACCAGGCCTATTTATTTTACTGTTGATTGCTAGCATTTTAGTAGGCTATTACTATTTTTTTTATTTCCCACTTTTATTTATCCCGTTGAAGGGACATGTATATATGTTTCATGCCATTGGCATCCGTTCTCCATTCATTCTCCAAGCTAACGGCTAATGTTGACTCAAGCCACATGAAAACAAGCACACACATGCGCCCCGTCCCTATTATCTCAACACATAAAATTTTTATTGCATATTTAAGTTGATATTTCCATTTTCTGTTTTTATGTTGGCATTTCTGGCACTTGGTTTAATATTTGTTTTGTTTTGTTTTATTTAAGGTAGCCTATTTATTTTCTTTTTGTTTGCACATTTAAGTTGATATTTTCTTTGTTATATTTTTAAACGTAGGCTACAGAACATTTAGTTTTTATGTTGGCATTTCTGGCTCTTAATTTATTTGTTTTATTTTGAAGGTATTTATTTTCTTTTTGTTTGCATATTTAAGTTTACATTTTCTTTGGTAGAAAAAATTTAGTATATGTTGGCATTAGTTAAGGGTTTCTTAATTTAATATTTGTTTTTGCAGAGAGCGATCCACGTCTGTCGCCCTCTGGCCCACAGAACTGTAGCTGAGTGATTCAGGCTCGCTTCACGAACCTACAAGAACTGACTGGTTGTCGCTGAGGACGTGAATCACGTTCGCGCTGCACTCACTCACTCATTCAGAATCAGGACTCGCGATTCACGAACCTACTGACATAGAGAACTGACTGTGTCGCGGAGGAGGCTCTCGTTCAGTCACTTTGCGCGTCGTTCATTGGGTGCTGAGGGCTTGTGTCGTTCGCGAACTAACACACACCGAGATCTGCCGCTGGGGAAGCTGTTACTGACTGACTCATGATTCGCCGACCTGCACACAGAACTGCTGCTGCAGAAGTGATTCGGTGAACACATTTTTTGAACGAATCAATTTAAGGAACTGATTCTAGTGTTCAGTACAGTCTAAAGAACTGCTGATCCCATCACTAGTAGACACATAGAATCATCATACTGCTGTGATTATATGCATCAAGTGTTCATTCAAGGCCAAGGCAAAATATGGAGATATATATCGTGTATCGCGATATGGCCTAAAAATATCAAGATATTAATAAAAAGCCATATCGCCCAGCCCTAGTATGAGGAGTGTTGTTCTCAGCCTGTTCCATGTGTAAAGTGAGGTAACGTCTGTTTTGACTTATTATTTATGTTTGATAATTATTTGGTATGGTATTGTGATTGTACAAAAAAAAATAGAAGCAGCTTTTAGTATAAGGAAATGCAGTTTGAACCTCTGACAAAATATCGATAGAGCAATACTGTATATCACTTTGTATGTGCAAAATAATCATTTACATTTAAAGGTTTGTTATGTATCACTTTAAAGTGATGACAATGTACTGTCACGATTGTGCATTGTAGCGGTAGTTGTGACCCTAAAATGTGAAGACAGCGTGCAGGTAAAACTGTATTTTAATAAACAATGAACCAAAAACTAGTGCTGCTGGGAGTGCACACAAAACTTCCCAAAAATGGTGCAACTTGAAAGTGCGCAGGAAGCATGTTAATCCAAGCAAAGTATGAACAAGAAATCATTGATAACCTTAAAAAACAATATTCCGGCAGCAAGAAGCATGCGACGCTGGCGTACAGTAAACCCTCTTGATAAGCGATCGGGGACAGGTGAGATCAGTGATCGCCAGAGATGTCCGATAATGGCTTTTTTGCTGATATCCAATATTCCGGTATTGTCCAACTCTTAATTACCAATTCCGATATTAACATATATACAGTCGTGGAATTAACACATTATTATGCCTAATTTTGTTGTGATGCCCCGCTGGATGCATTAAACAATGTAACAAGGTTTCCAAAATAAATCAACTCAAGTTATGGAAAAAAATGCCAACATGGCACTGCCATATTTATTACTGAATTCACAAAGGGCATTATTTCTTTTTATCATGCCTCAAAACAGCTTGGAATTTGGGACATGCTCTCCCTGAGACAATCCTAATACCCATTACAACTATGGGAAATACTATACTTTGACTTTCACAAAGGCATTATTTAAAAAAAAATTTAAACATGCCTCACAACAGCAGCTACAAAAACAATGAAGGCACACAGTTTCAGTCCAGAGTATACTAGATTAATAAAGTAAACAATAACATAGTCGTCCTTTAGTGCAATACTGCCTGGCATACTGTATAACAGGAAATTATAAACTGGGCTCAATCTGCCCTGTTCTAACGTATTTGTAGGAGTAACGAAAATGTGCTGCAGGCTAGTGGTTAGTGCTTGAAGTGGCCTAGCAGTCAGCCAGAGCTTCTGAAATGCTGCGTTGAGACAGGGCACCTGTGTTCATTGCAAGCTGCAAAGTGTGCACCATGCAGAGCAGACTAGCCACACCAAACTCCACTGTAACTTTTGCCATATTGCGTGCGTTGTCCCTGACCACAACGTGAGCTTTCGCTTAGGGGGGGGTTTTATTGTATTTTTGTTTTTTCTCAGCGGAGTCTTTAAGCGACAACTGTGTGGTACTTCTTTTTTTCGCTGTTTGCTTTTTATCCATCTTTCGCTTGTATTCATCGTGTATCTCCTTATGATTCTGGAAGAGGTGGGATATCAAAATTCTCGTATTAAAGGAAGACGTCTTGGTTCCTCCTGGCACAACCAACTGTGACAGGTCTCCAGCCGTCATTGTGTGGGTAGCAAGAACCATCGATGAAAGACGCATTGTAACAGGTTTGACTCTCGTTTATTGTTTCAATGAACAAGTTTTGGTTCCAGTCGGTCGCGCCAATTTCTAGCACGACCTCCCTTCCTGCTCGTCTCGGCGCGCCTTTTGGTGGCCGGTGGCTGCGTCTTCCGCGGGGGCTCATCTTTCTCCTGGTCGCTCTCGTCGTCTCCGTTGTCTGCATTGTCCGTTGTTTCCTCTCCTACTTCTGCCACAATTGCTCCTCCTTCTCCCCTTTTATGCTGCAGCAGAAGATGCAGGGATTGAGGGCAGGTGTGTCGTTTACGCACCTGTGTTGTGTGTGGGAGGGGGGAGAGGGGAGGGGCTGCTGACTGGGAGACGCAACTGCTCTGTACTGCTCCCTACGTTCGTGTTTTACCGGATATGTACCGCTCCGTACAGCAGCGTTTTAAAAAGTTGTTAATTGTACTCTTTGAAACCGATACCAATTATTTTCCGATAATACATTTTAAAGCATTTATCACTCTAATGATCGCCAATCAAGAGCAGGTGAGGGATACCGCACTCAGAGGCAGGGAATAATTATAATAATACATTTAATTTGTAATGCACTTTAAGTTTGTAAATCTCAAACTGCTACAGTGTTTATGAAAGTACAAGAGTAGTTAAAAACACATCCAACATCTAATACAAAAAAGCCGAATTTAGCAGAAGGCTTTTCTAAAAAGATGAGTCTTAAGGCTCTTTTTTAAAAGCAGCTGTAGTCTGTGGGGCCTTCAAGTGCTCAGGGAGGGCGTTCCACAGTCTTGGGGCAGCAGCAGAGAAAACCCTATCGCCCATGGTGCAGAGCTTAGTCCTTGGTGTTACGAGGGTGCGTGTGGATGTTGAACGGAGGGTGCGTGAAATGGTCTGGGGGGTGAGGAGGAATAAAGTAATTTTAAAATAGGAAGTCAAAACTAGAATACAAAACCAAAACAACGTGACAAGTCATGACATGTACCTACTAGTGTAAACTAGGGTTGCGCGATATAGACGATATGAATACATTTGCATACATTTGTTTGACGATAAAGCTTTTATTACTGTCCTTCTATCGTGACAAAATATATTGGCGTTCTAGCTGTGTCCAGTAACAAGCGAACAGACGCGTCCTCAACGCAATGTAGCTTTCTCGCTAGCGGTTAACTACCCTCCAGAGTGCAAAACCAAAAGTCAGCAATCCTCTCTTCCATGGCGGAAAATTAAATAGGTTTCTTACAAGTATTGTCCATGGAGGACTAGAAGTAGCTAAACACGCAACATTACACACCATAGGAGGAAATGCTAACTGCAAGCTAGAGTTCTCGAATTTAAACAAAGGTGGGAGTATTGAAACAAATCTCCACAGTAACAATACAAAGTATAATATCTTCACATGGTCGATACCACAATGGTTGGATTGATATTTATGTCTTTGCTTTATTTATTGTTTACACACTCAGCTAGTAAGTCACTAGACACAGGAAGGATTTACAGGCAAAATGTCACGGCGCAGGCTCGAACGCACCATTCATCGGCAGCTTGTGCTGCCAGCACAGCTGTTGGCAGCACGCCTGGACATGTCCATGTTCGCGTTGGGTTCTTCACGCAACGGCGAAGCTGCAGGCAATCAGCAATCAGCATAATGGGCTATAATCAAACATGCAGCAAAAAGACCAGCAGAACCATGGATGAGCGTAGTTTAACTCTTTGCATGTCCTACCTGTTTCCCTGTGTTCAAATCGTGCACCCCGAACCCCCTCCGGACTTTGGACTGCCTCCCTCGATCCGCGACCCCTGCTTGGACACGGACCTTGTTGCCTCCTGCCAGCCCTCGACCACCTGCCCGCCCATAGACTTACTTTTTGCCTCGCTCCCCTGGACTTGCGAAAGATTCATCCAACATGTACTTACAACAACCCTGGTAACATTTACATTATTAATTCTACACATCGTCTGTCACCACACACTTAGAGTAGCATACACCTCCCACACACTCATCAAAGGTTGCAATAAACCCGTTAACCTGATCTTCCTCGTGGTATCGTCTCCTTCCCCTATCATATGTAACAGTACATTCCGGCCAACCATGTCAGAACCAGGCGGCACCGAATGACCCCGTTCTGTGCCCCAGTCCCGTCCCCCTAGAACTCCTGACGTAGATACCATGTGCACAGTCCTGAGATAACACCAAGAACGCTTCGATGCCTTGGAAGGTAATTTAGAGAAAGCGTTTGATCGGTTGTATGCTAGGATGGATGACCTTAGTCCAAGACCGACATCCGAACCAGTGGATAGCCATAGTGCTGCGTCTGCTCCTGTACTGAGGGACACTATTCCGAACCGGGAGTCTCGGATTGCTAGCCTGATGCCTTTCGAGGGTGATTTTGAGTTGTGCAGGGGATTTTTGGTGCAGTGTGACTTTATTTTTCAGCACCAACCCTCACATTTCTCCTACGATTGGGCTAAGATTGCTTTCATTTTTGCTTTACTCGCTGGACCGGCACTCAAATGGGCTATTGCAGCTGTGGGCAGGACCGTGGGGCTGGGCACCGATTACGCCGCTTTCCGGGCTGAATTTGACTGTTTTCGACCACCCAAAGGATGAGGGGGGACGCAGCTGGGCGCTGACACACCATCCAACAAGGATCACACTCTGTAGATGTGCAACGGTTGGAACTACAGAGCTCTCCAGAGTGTTTTTCCAGGGGCTTGCTAAGGAAGTCAAGGACGGTCAGTTGAGGGATGGACCCACTTCCTGTAGAGCCCTCTTTGACTCGGCTCTTTTGTTCGACCTTACACTGCGGGAATGGACTACCGATAGAGCCCTTGGGGTCGTCATGAGGTCCTCGGCAACCCAACTCCCACCTACCTTCCAGAGCTATGTGGAACAACGTTTGTCGTCGCCGGGACTGATGACAGCACTCAAGCCAATGCAAGTAGGGAGAACCCGTCTAGCGACGGAGGAGAGGGACAAGGAGCGTCTCTGCCTTTACTGCGGTCTGGCCGGACACATTATCCGAGACTGTCCGTCGAAGCCAAAGGACCGGTCTCAACACCAAGGGTAATCCCTGTGAGCCACACTTTGCTTCCCCAAGAGCAGAGGAACCCGGGCTTTCGATTTCCCGCCACCCTGGCTTGGAACTCTAGGACGGTGAGAGTGGAGGCTTGCCCGGACTCCGGAGCTGACTAGAGCTTAATGGACTACGGGTTCGCCCAACAGAAAGAAATGCCTTTGGTGTCCTTGGATAAGGACCTTCCGGCACAAGCTCTGGATGGGTGTCCGTTGGGACCCATCAAAAATCATAAGAAGTCCCTGTCACTCACACTGTCGGTAAACAATGTGAAGACGATTTTTTCCCGGGTGCTAGAAGCTCCCGTCGTCCCTGTGATATTGGGAAGATTCTGGCTAAGGCAACACAACCCACACGTCTCCTGGGTTTCTGGAAAGATCATGGCATGGAGCGCCCCATGCCAAGCTAATTGTCTGAAATCAGCCTCATCTCCTATCAGCCGTCCCAGACCCAGTAACCAGCAGGCCGATCTGGCCTTGATCCCGGAGTGCTACCACGACCTCGCTGAGCTTTTCAGCAAGGAACCCGCTCAGTCCCTGCCCCCTCATACACGTATGACTGCGCTATCGAGCTGCTCGCGATGCCACCCTGCCTTCCATCCGCCTGTACAACCTATGTCTTCCAGAGAAGGAGGCCATGAGGGACTACATTACGGAGTCTTTTTCTTCTGGAATCATCACCCTGTCTAAGTCACCTGTGGCTGCTGGATTCTTTTTTGTGGCATAGAAGGATTGCTCTTTAAGACCTTGTATCGACTATCATCATCTCAACAACATTACGGTCAAGAACAAGTACCCTCTGCCCCTGCTTAACTCATCTTTTGAAACCCCGGCCCCCGCCCCAATATTCAATGAGCTGGATCTCCGTAACACCTACCACCTATTCCGGTGGTAGGTGATGGATATTGTGTCAGACCGGGACCCTCGTTTTACCTCTAAAGTGTGGAGAGCTTTCTGCAAGGGAATCGGGGCCTCAGTCAGTCTCACTTCCGGATACCACTCATAGAGCAACGGGCAAGCCGAAAAGGCCAACCAGAGTTTGGAAACCAGCCCGTTCGGACTTTGGAGTGCCTCCCTCGATCCTCGACTCCTGCTTGGACACGGACTTTGTTGCCTCTCTCCAGCCCACCAACCTGCCTGTCCACGGACTTCCTTTTTGCCCCAGTCTGGCACACAACAAGAGGATAGCAAAAAACAAAGAGCGTGACTACAATGGTGGACTTGCGCAAAACACTTTGGGTAAATTTATAACATATATTTATAATGCGCTGGCGTCACAGGTCAGAAAAGGTCACAAGACTCAGCAGATTCCAAACGGCTCATTTTGAGGAAGTAGGAAGGACGTTTACATTGTTTTATAAAAATACCCCTAATGCCTCCATGGTTTGAGTTCCAATTTTGGGGATTTAAGCAGATCAGATCCCAAATACACAACAGCAGGTACTAATATGTAAAAAAAAAAAAAAAGCGTATTTTGCATAATATGGCAATTATGTTACAACAGAAAGTAATCAGTGGATAATCAAGTGGTTGTAATCAAGTAGTAATCAACTGCAAATGACGCAATGTTACCGCATACAACAGCAATTCAATTATGAACTCTGTCCGCATACAACAGCAATTCAATTATGAACTCTGTAACCTGTTTTGAAAATGGTTCAATTATCATATACAGTCATGGTCAAAAGTTAGAACATAATACAATGGCTGTCCTGAGTTTCCAATAATTTCTACAACTCTTATGTTTCTGTGATAGAGTGATTGGAGCACATACTTGTTTGTCACAAAAACATTCATGAAGTTTGGTCTACTGAAAATGTGACCAAATCTGCTGGGTCAAAAGTATACAGCCCTTCCTTTACCACTTTTGACGTGTGTTTGGGGTCATTGTCCTGTTGGAACACCCAACTGCGCCCAAGACCCAACCTCCGGGCTGATGTTTTTAGGTTGTCCTGAAGAATTTGGAGGTAATCCTCCATTTTCATTGGATTCGGTTGACCCTTGATCATTCTGACAAATTTTCTCTCAGCAGCAGGTGATAGTGTGCGTTTTCTCCCTGATCGTGGTGGCAGTAGCAAAACTGTGCCATGCACTTTATACTTACAAACAATTGTCTATTACCATTAATTGATTAATGTGGACCTCGACTTAAACAAGTTGAAAAACTTATTCAGGTGTTACCATTTAGTGGTCAATTGTCTGGAATATGTCCTAAACTGTGCAATCTACTAATAAAAGTTTCAGTCAATCAATCAATCAATCAATCAATCAATCAATCAATCAATCAATGCACAGTTGCTCTTGGGCCTTTAAGCTGCTTTGAAACGGCTCCAAGTGACTTTCCTGACTTGTTAAGTCGATTATTAGTTTTTTTCAGATCTCTGCTGAGCTCCTTTGACTTTCCCATTGTCGCCTTTTTAACCCAATCAATCAATCAATCAATGTTTATTTATATAGCCCTAAAGCACAAGTGTCTCAAAGTGCTGCACAAGCCACAACGACATCCTTGGTTCAGATCCCACATAAGGGCAAATAAAAACTCATAACCCAGTGGGATGTCAATGAGAATGACTATGAGAAACCTTGGAGAGGACCGCAGATGTGGGTGACCCCCCCCAATCCCCCATCCAACCCAAGAAAAGAAATGGCAGATCAACTAGTCTAAAAAGGGGGTTTATTTAAAGGCTAGAGTATACAAATGAGTTTTAAGATGGGACTTAAATGCTTTTACTGAGGTAGCATATCTTACTGTTACTGGGAGGGCATTCCATAGTACTGGAGCCCAGATAGAAAACGCTCTATAGCCCGCTGACTTTTTTGGGGTCTAATGAATGCATCACATGAGCCCTATTTAAATGGGCTCAGAGAAGTCAACAGGTGAATGAATTGATTAATGTGGACCCCTTCTTGAACAAGTAGAAAAACTTATTCGGGTGTTACCATTTAGTTGTCATTTGTACGGAATATGTACTGTACTGTGCAATCTACTAAAAAGTTTCAATCAATCAATCAAAGTCGTCAATCATAAGAAGGTGATATCTTGCATTTTCTTATTGATCGTGGCAATGACAAAACTGTGCCATGCACTTTATACTTACGAACAATTGTCTGCACAGTTGCTCTTGGGACCTTAAGCTGCTTTGAAATGGCGCCAAATGACTTTCCTGACTTGTTCTAGTCAATGATTAGTTTTTTTCAGATCTGTGCTGAGTTCCTTAGACTTACCCATTGTCACGTTTGTAACAGAGTCTCATGACTGCATCACATGAGCCCTATTTAAATGGGCTCAGAGAAGTCAACAGGTGACGTCAATCATAATCACTCAAATGAAGTTAAGAGGCCATGCCATGAATCTCGTATATCTCACCAAAATTGATAATGTATGTTGCTGTATGTATACTTTTGACCCAGCAGATATGGTCACATTTTCATTAGACCCATAATAAATTCATAAAAGAACCAAACTTCATGAATGTCAAACATATAAAATAAAAGTTGTTGAAATTATTGGACACTCAAGACAGGCATGACATTATGTTCTTTACAAGTGTATGTAAACTTTTAACCACGACTGTATATGCCAAATACTATTTCGTCATCACAGGGGGCTGCAATATATTGCTTATTGGGGTAGAGATTTTAGACCTTACCGCCCATCTTTTCTGATCGTAGGGCGTACGCAAGTGTTCTTAAAGGCCTACTGAAATGAGATTTTCTTATTCAAACGGGGATAGCAGGTCCATTCTATGTGTCATACTTGATCATTTCGCGATTTTGCCATATTTTGCTGAAAGGATTTAGTAGAGAACATCCACGATAAATTTCACAACTTTAGGTGTTAAGAGAAATGCCCTGCCTCTACCGGAAGTCGCAGATGATGACGTCACCCGTTGATGGCTCCTCACATTCTCACATTGATTTTAATGGGAGCCTTCAACAAAAAGTGCTATTTTGACCGAGAAAACGACAACTTCCCCTTTAATTTGAGCAAGGATGAAAGATTTGTGTTTGAGGATATTGATAGCAACGGACTACAAAAAATAAAAAATAAGTTAAAAAAAAAAACGCGATTGCATTGGGACGGATTCCGATGTTTTTAGACACATTTACTAGGATAATTCTGGGAAATCCCTTATCTTTCTATTGTGTTGCTAATGTTTTAGTGAGTTAAATAGCATCTGATTGTCGGAAGGGTGTCTCCACGGGTGTCTTGACGCGCAGTGTCTCAGGGAAGTCGACGGCAGCTATGGACGGCACAAGCTCAGCTTTTCTCCGGTAAGAAACGACTTTTTACCACAATTTTCTCAGCGAAACCTGCCGGTTGACATGTAGTCGGGATCCACGTTGGCTTGACCGCGCTCTGATCCATAGGAAAGTTTCACCTCCAGGAATTTTAAACAAGGAATCACCGTGTGTTTGTGTGGCTAAAGGCTAAAGCTTCCCAACTCCATATTTCTACTGTGACTTCTCCAATATTAATTGAACAAATTGCAAAAGTTTCAGCAACACAGATCTCCAAAATACTGTGTAATTATGCCGTTAAAGCAGACGACTTTTAGCTGTGTGTGTGTGTGCAGCGCTCATACTTCCTAAAAACCCTTGACGTCTTGCGTACACGTCATTACACAACGTTTTCAAGACGATACTCTCGGGAAATTTAAAATTGTAATTTAGTAAACTAAAAAGGCTGTATTGGCATGTGTTGCAATGTTAATATTTCATCATTGATATATAAACTATCAGACTGCGTGGTGGGTAGTAGTGGGTTTCAGTAGGCCTTTAATAACCGTCCAGCAGAAATCAAGATAACACAGCATGGTACCATTCGAGGAAATGGGCGGGATTGTTTTGCTAGCGCCAATGAATGCGGCCGTCACATTCTCGGTGCTAATGAACCACAACCGCCGTTTGTTCAAAACAAGTCCGGCGGCGAGGCAGAGGAAGCTCTCCGACTTCCTCATGGCCGGAGACGTGCGGTCGTGACTCAACAGGGGCCTCCGACAGTCGTGCCCCTCGCTGACAGGCCCACACAAGGCCCGCCGTGGCTATTTGGCCGCTATTTTTAGTCAACAATGCCCGATGAAAAAGTTGCCAAATATGTTCTCACACCACTCCTTTCTGGAAGAGTAGCTTTGTGTTTCCAGCGAGCTACGAGTTATGATGCTAGTGATGATTTGGTGACAGTTGGCATCAGTGCACTGCACATTTTTTAAAGGAAGTTGTGTTTTGAAATGTTCATCAGTGCAACTTTCAACACACGCTCTTTCAGGTAAATCGACCTTTCTCATGGCTCACTATGGTCACGCCATCCTCTAGTCGTCCTTTGTGGCAGTTATATAACTATTAACGAACTATGACTGGTGTTGGGATAGCGAGCGTGACACCATGCTGACTGGTTCGGCGTGCGGTTTGAGATAAGATTGCAAAATTTGCTGCACAGGAAGCCAATGCGGTCTGCTCCTTGTTTCTACACCAGAAAACACTTTTACAGGGCATCGCAAAAGTCAGTTGGATTTTTTATCAGAAAGGGAAATATTAACTCACATAAAAAACGTCATAATTAGGAATACACAAGCACTGACCTGCACTATCCAGTAAAATCCAATACAAAAGCAGTATCCTAAATGATGTTAAAATAATAAAATGCATGTAATTAATATACTTTACGTTCAGTTTCTTATATTCAGGCAAGTTCTACGTATAACAGATGGGAGTGTTTACCATGACATGTTTCATGTTACCTGACTGTCCAGTTGGAGAGTTGAAACGTTCCAAAAATTAAATTTCTTATACCTAAATTTGTTGGCGTATATGAAATTGAACATATATTCAAAAAGTAGATTTTGAATTATTAAACAAATGCTCGGGCTTCACGGTGGCAGAGGGGTTAGTGTGTCTGCCTCACAATACGAAGTTCCTGCAGTCCTGGGTTCAAATCCAGGCTTGGGATCTTTCTGTGTGGAGTTTGCATGTTCTCCCCATGAATGCGTGGGTTCCCTCCGGGTACTCCGGCTTCCTCCCACTTCCAAAAACATGCACCTGGGGATAGGTTGATTGGCAACACTAAATTGGCCCTAGTGTGTGAATGTGAGTGTGAATGTTGTCTGTCTATCTGTGTTGGCCCTGCAATGAGGTGGCAACTTGTCCAGGGTGTACCCCACCTTCCGCCCGATTGTAGCTGAGATAGGCGCCAGCGCCCCCCGCAACCCCAAAAGGGAATAAGCGGTAGAAAATGGATGGATGGATGAACAAATGCAGCTGAGATAGGCTCCAGCACTCCTTGAAACCCTAAAAGGGACAAGCGGTAGAAAATGGATGGATGGATTACAGTTGTAGCTTGTAGTTAAAATATTGTTAAAAGCTAATTGTGGTTAAAAAAAGCATATATATATATAGTCAGGATCAAAAGTTTACATACACTTGTTAATAACAATGTCATGGCTGTCTTGAGTTTCCAATAATTTCTACAACTCTTGTTTTTTTGTGATAGAGTGATTGGAGCACATACTTGTTGGTCACAAAAAACATTCATGAAGTTTGGTTCTTTTATGACTTTATTATGGGTCTACTTAAAATGTGACTAAATCTGCTGGGTCAAAAGTATACATACAGCAATGTTAATATTTGCTTACATGTCCCTTGGGAGGTTTCACTGCAATAAGCCGTGTTTGGTAGCCATCCACATGCTTCTGCTTGAATTTTTGACCACTCCTCTTGACAAAATTGGTGCAGTTCCGCTAAATTTGGTTTTCTGACGGACTTGTTTCTTTAGCATTGTCCACACGTTTAAGTCAGCGCTTTGGGAAAGCCATTTTAAAAGCCTAATTCTAGCCTAATTTAGCCATGTGTTTGGGGTCATTGTCCTGTTGGAACACCCAAATGAGCCCAAGACCCAACCTCCGGGCTGATGATTTTAGGTTGTCCTGAAGAATTTGGAGGTAATCTTCCTTTTTTATTGGATTCGGTTCACTGTTGATCATCCTGACCAATATTCTCTCAGCAGCAGGTGATAGCTTGCATTTTCTTCCTGATCGTGGCAGTGACAAAACTGTGCCATGCACTTTGTACTTGTCAAGTATGTGCTCCAATCACTCTATAACACAAAAATAAGAGTTGTAAAAATTATTGGAAACTGAAGACAGCCATGTCCTTTACAAGTGTATGAAAAGTTTTGACCACGACTCTGTGTGTGTGTGTGTGTGTGTGTGTGTGTGTGTGTGTGTGTGTGTGTGTGTGTGTGTGTGTGTGTGTGTGTGTGTATATATATATATATATAAACATGTATAAACAATGCTAAGATAAAAATAACAACGCCCTCTACGTTTTTCAATGTCTGACACATAGGCGAGTTGTTGTTATTGCCAATGGTTCCATAGTCAGGAAGAAAACCTGACACATCTGCGTAAAGCGTTGGTCAGATCATTAATTAGCTGCCCTACGCGTTATCGCATACATCAAATGACGTAAAGTTGCAGAGCTGACAAACATTTGGCTTGCACTGGAGCGCCTCAGCCACAGCCTGATATTGTTATTTTAAGCCACTATGAGCTTTCCAATCCTGGCTTGTTTATACCGACACCACAGGTGGGCAGTATACAGTGGTGTGCAATACGCTCTATAGCAGGGGTCACCAACGCAGTGCCCGCAGGCACCAGGTAGCCCGTAAGGACCAGATAAGTCGCCCGCTGGCCTGTTCTAAAAATAGCTAAAATAGCAGCACTTACCAGTGAGCTGCCTCTATTTTTTAAATTGGATTTATTTACTATCAAGCTGGTCTCGCTTTGCTCGACATTTTTAATTCTAGGAGAGACAAAACTCAAATAGAATTTGAAAATCCAAGAAAATATTCTAAAGACTTGGTCTTCACTTGTTTAAATAAATGTGTTTATTTTTTTACTTTGCTTCTTATAACTTTTAGAAAGACAATTTTAGAGAAAAAATACAACTTTAAAAGTGATTTTAGGATTTTTAAACACATATACCTTTTTACCTTTTAAATTCCTTCCTCTTCTTTCCTGAGAATTTCAATCAATTTTCAAGTAAATTAATTTGTTTTATTGTAAAGAATAATATATACATTTTTATTGTCACACCTATGGATCATGTTTTGTTTTGTCATGTTATGTTTTTGATTTTGGACATTCAGTCACATTTTGCACATCCTGCTTTTGTTTCCATGCCAACGTATTAGTTCCCACCTTGTCACGCCCCTGCCCTCAGTCCCGCAACTGTTCCTGATTATCACAGCCAGTATTTAAGTAATTGTCTTTCTGTTCATCATTCTGGGATCTTCTCACACTCGCACGCACCCTACAGATGATGTTCAAACCTACACGTCCTCGTCCACAGTTTCATGCCGAGTAAGTTTATGTATTTATGCCACAGTGCTAGTTTTGTTTTGTTTGTATATAGTCATGCCATTGTGCTGTTTCTGTTCATAGTTCATTCATGCCAATCGAGCAAGTGTTTTTGTTTCCTGTTTATATTTTGTAGCCAAGTTTTATACCTCCTTGTGAGCGCCCTTAGTTTGATTATTTTTGATTATAGTGTTTAAATAAAAAAAACATGTACCTGAATTCACGCCTGGCTCGGCCTGTAATCCCGCTGCGTCGAAGGAGCACACGCCATCCATGTCCAAGCCAAGTTAGGACGCTTAATATGAATAAAATTCAAAAAAATGATTCTGGCAAATCTAAAAAAATCTGCAGAATCATATTTAAATCTTATTTCAAAGTCTTTTGAATTTCTTTAAAAAAAAAAAAGTCTGGAAAATCTAGAAGAAATAATGATTTGTCTTTGTTAGAAATATAGCTTGGTCCAATTTGTTATATATTCTAACAAAGTGCAGATTGGATTGTAACCTATTTGAAACATGTCGTCAAAATTCTAAAAAATAATCTTAATCAGGAAAAATTACTAATGTTCCATAAATTCTTTTTTTTTTGTTTTTTCAAAAAGATTGGAATTAGCTTGTTTTTCTCTTCTTTTTTTCGGTTGAATTTTGAATTTTTAAGAGTCGAAATTGAAGATAAACTGAGTTTCAAAATTTAACATTCATTTTTTCTCCTCTTTTAAACCGTTGAATTAAGTTTTTTTTCATCATTTATTCTCTGCAAAAAACCTGTAGAAGGAAAAAAAATGTACGACGGAATGACGGACAGAAATAATCATTAAGATGATCAGTGTTTCCACAAAGATAAATATCATTAATTATTAACAATAACATAGAGTTAAAGGTAAATTGAGCAAATTATTTCTGGCAATTTATTTAAGTGTGTATCAAACTGGTAGCCCTTTGCATTAATCAGTACCCAAGAAGCAGCTCTTGGTTTCAAAAAGGTTGGTGACCCCTGCTCTACAGAGTGTGATCTGCACAGATACTGAGCACAACAGAGTGTGATCTGCACAGATACTGAGCACAATCCAAACTTTTCGACACAGCCTATTTGTTTGAGCATAGGCAAAATTTCCAACGCTGCTGATCATTATCACCAGACAGGTCATTTGCACTAATATGACACAAATATTTAACTTCACACACACACCAAGTGCTTGGCCAGAGAGGTAAAACTCAGGGAAGGCTGACGCTTTGTCTTCCTTACTTCTATCATCTCGCTCTATTTAGCCTTGTATATGATTTCCAAATCAGAAGCATACTGTGTGCAAATGCTCAGAAGCTGTTAAAAACCAGCACTACTGTATATGGGCTAATAATGACCGTATCACCTGCATACATGAGGTGATTGATCATTTCGTCACAAAACATCATTTTTCAGGAACAGTCAACTAAGTGTAACTGCACTTTTTGGGGAATTTCATTCACAATACGAGGAGTTTGAGTACCTCGGATTCTTGTTCAGGAGTGGGGGAAGAGTGGATCGTGAGGTCGACACGCGGATCGGTGCGGCGTCTTCAGTAATGTGAATGCTGTATAGATCCGTTGTGGTGAAGAAGGAGCTGAGCCGGAAGGCGAAGCTCTCAATCTACCGGTCGATCTACGTTCCCATTCTCACCTATGGTCATGAGCTTTGGGTTATGACCGAAAGGACAAGATCACGGGTACAAGCGGCACAAATTTGTTTCCTCTGCTTGGTGGCAGAGCTCTCCCTTAGGGTGAGAAGCTCTGCCATCCGGGGGGAGCTCAAAGTAAAGCTGCTGGTCTGAGGAGCCAGATAAGGTGGTTCGGGCATCTGGCCAGGATGCCACCCGAACGCCTCCCTAGGGAGGATTTTACGGCACATCAGACCGGTAGGAAGACCCAGAATCCGTTGGGTAGACCAGTGGTTCTCAAATGGGGGTACGCATACCCCTGCGGGTACTTGAAGGTATGCCAAGGGGTATGTGAGTGTTTTTTTAAATATTCTAAAAATAGCAACAATTCAAAAATCCTTTAAAAATAGGTATTGAATAATACTTCAACAAAATATGAATGTAAGTTCATAAACTGTGAAAAGAAATGCAACAATGCAATATTCAGTGTTGACAGCTCGATTTTTTGTGGACATGTTCCATAAATATTGATGGTAAAGATTTCTTTTTTTGTGACAAAATGTTTAGAATTAAAGGCCCACTGAAATTAGATGTTCTTATTCAAACGGGGATTGCAGGTCCATT
The DNA here is from genome assembly GCF_033978795.1 of Nerophis ophidion. Classification (NCBI taxonomy): domain Eukaryota; kingdom Metazoa; phylum Chordata; class Actinopteri; order Syngnathiformes; family Syngnathidae; genus Nerophis; species Nerophis ophidion. The sequence continues at coordinate 29,307,349 of NC_084629.1, read as the reverse complement.
CTATGTGTCATACTTGATCATTTCGCAATATTGCCATATTTTTGCTGAAAGGATTTAGTAGAGAACATCCACGATAAAGTTCGCAACTTTTGGTAGCTAATACAAAAGCCTTGCCTGTACCGGAAGTAGCACACGATGTGCGCGTGACCTCACGGGTTGTGGAGCTCCTCACATCCTCACATTGCTTACAATCATGGCCACCAGCAGCAAGAGCGATTTGGACCGAGAAAGCGACGATTTCCCCATCAATTTGAGCGATGATGAAAGATTTGTGGATGAGGAAAGTGAGAGTGTAGGACTACAAAAAAAAAAAGACGGTAGTGGGAGCGATTCAGATGTTATTAAACACATTTACTAGGATAATTCTGGAAATGTCTATCTGCTTATTGTGTTACTAGTGTTTTAGTGAGATTATATGGTACCTGAAAGTCGAAGGGGTGTGGCCACGGGTGTGGTGACTGCCAGTGTCTTTGAGGGAAGCCACGTTTCTCGACGAGGCGAAGCGAAGGCAGCCGTTGGGGCCGGGCTGAGCTTTTTCTCCCCCTCCTCCACGTTGGAAGCATCCCACGTTCGGGGGCGGCCGGTCGCTGGAGGTAAGAGAGTCCGCAGCTGCCTCTTTGACAGGTGCACGAGGAATGACGCAAGCTATCCGCTCATTTCTACGGTAAGAGCCGACTTATTACCACAATTTTCTCACCGAAACCTGCCGTTTGACATGTGGTAGGGAACCATGTTCGCTTGATCGCTCTGTTCCATAGTAAAGCTTCACTGTCATCTTTCGGGAATGTAAACAAGGAAACACCGGCTGTGTTTGTGTTGCTTAAGGCAGCCGCAATACACTGCTTCCCACCTACATCTTTCTTCTTTGACGTCTCCATTATTAATTGAACAAATTGCAAAAGATTCAGCAACACATGTCCAGAATACTGTGTAATTATGTGATTAAAGCAGACGACTTATAGCTGGGCCTCCCTGCTTAGGCTGTTGCCTTCGCTGCCCGAGCTCGGATAGATGGATAGATTAGATAGATGAATGGATAGATGGATTTCTTGATTCTTTTAGGAGAGTTCCTTCAGGAAAATTAAAGGTGGCTGGAAATACTGGTGTGTTTTTCTTTTCTTTTTTTTTAATGCATTCTAGTTTGTAAACAAACACTAAAAAAACTCAGCTAACAGTGGAAGTAAGGGGATCCCTTAATCATAGCGTCTATTCTGCCTTTAAAGAGTTCTAAAACACCTCCAGCAACCATTTATAAATCATTTAAAAAACTATAATTTAGTAACAGGCACATTCATAATACCATGTCATATTTACGTATTTTGCTCATTTTAAGCATACAGCGGCACATTAATTTTACAAACGCATGGCAAAATTCACTATTTCATTCAACAACTACTAATCATTGCAGAATTTGTGAGAGACAACAACAAATACTTTGGGACTTATATTTTTGCACCTGAACAAAAGCAACACGTTTTAGGAGCCGAGTTACAAGCAGGTCCATGAGGAGCAATATTTTCGTGTATTTCTTGCCATCTCCAGGTCAAAGTTAAATGTCAAAGTTGACCAACTTGTCTGTTTGTGGCTAAAATGTTTTACTATACAAGTGAGAGGCATGGTTTATATTATAGAATTAACTCTTACCAGCTAAGAAGCGATGCAGCAGCTCACCGGCCCAATATGTCAATAGCTGCATAAACTGGTTAGCTCTTTGTGGTCACGGCACTGTCACGCCAAATTTCTCCCCCCCTACAAAAACCTCCCCCCCCCCCCATTTACTTCTGGGGTCATGATTAATACAGACATTTTGTTAACGCTATATTATAAAAATTTAACGCTATATAATAAAAATACAGATGTTTTGTTAACGCTATATTATAAAAAATAAAATTCAAAAAACAATTTACAAACACAAGCTATGGGATGACACATTTACTTCCAGGGTCACGTTTCCTCTTACGTCATCCCATAGCTTGTGTTTGTAAATTGGTTTTTTTCTTTTTTTAAAAATTTTTTATAAGATAGTGTTAACAAAACATCTGTATTAATCATGACCCCGGAAGTAAATGGGGGGGGGGGGGGGGTGTAGAGGGAAGATATTTGGCGTGACAGCACCACTTAAAGTAGTTCCTCAGCGTTAGTTCTTATAATAATATCGCTTATACTTTGTTATTATTCAGGTATCATGATGTGAATGGAGTATTGTTAGCGGGGTTTGGATGTTTTTTTGAGGGGTTTATTAGTACAATAGGGTACTTATATTAGTTGGATTGTTAGCCACCTCATATTTGCTCCATATTACAAATTAGAATGTATAAAAAATGTGTGTTCTTTTCTATTGTAAATCATAGGCACATTTCCAAAAAAGTGCAGTTTCCCTTTAAGGCCAATATACATAAATTCCACTTACATTAAATTGTTTCAACATTTATTTATTAACAAGTACGGATGGATTCTCTAGTTTCACTTTTCTCTTTGGACTACATTTAAGAGGCAGTGTTGGAGGAACAGTGCCCCCTCTGGGTAGGCAGCGGTGTTGCAGCATAGGTGGTGTCATTGTTCCTACTGTACACACATTACACTGGCAGCAGGAAGCAGCCTGCATTACCACAAAAAGGCACAAGAGGGCAGCAATACACAGAAGTTTGCGTTGATATTTACGCTGTCGAGCACATTTGTTTGTGTGCATTGTAATGCCAACACTTGAAGTGTGCCCAGACTGGGACCACTTTAACTGGTTTACCTGCACAAATAATTTTGAAAGGAAATTTGAGGGCACTGCTTACTTTATTTCAAACACACACACACACAGATTGTATTTCTTACCTTCTTGAGACCTCCCAATGATGCCCACCTCTTTAGGACCACCCTTTCTAGGTATATAAATATTTGTATTTACAACATTGATAATATATACAGCACATAATAATATAGAAAAGCTTGTTGTGAAAAAATGATTTGGAATTTCACAAGAATAAGGTCACAATTTTATAAGAAATACTTAGAATGTTGACAGTATTATAGTAAAAGTCGTAATTTTACTCAATGCAAGTGAAAATTTTACAAGAAAAACTGAACATTTGTGCAATATTATGATAAAAGTTGGAAATCTATTCAATAACAGTCGCAATTTTACAAGAAGAGCTTAAAATCGTAACGACGCCGAGTTGAACCCGTGTTTTCTCGGCAGCTGTAGGTGCGTGCGCCGCCGCTAGCAGGGCACCAATAGAGGACTCTGCTGGCAGCGCACTCAAACTCGTTCTGACTCGTGCTGAGTGCAGCACGCCCGAGCAGCAACAAGTCTGCATCCGGTCAAGAATCAACACACCTGGATTTGATGAGAGGGAGCAGCATAAAAGCCAGCAGACCCAGGAACCTTTGCCAGAACGTCGCTATCTCCTCAGTAAGCATTACGTCTGGCATTCCCTACCCTGTGTTATGCTCTTTTCTCTCTCCGAGTCTCCCTTGTTCATGTCCCTTGTGTTTTCCAGTGACTCCCCTGTCTTCCGTGATCATACCTTGCCTCTCGACATCCATCCGGATTCCTAACTGCCTTCCTCGATCCACGACCTCCCTGCTCAGACCCAGACCACGCTGCCTCGCTCCTGCCCCGACATCTTGCCTGCTCACGAACTGCCTCTTCGCCTTGCCCCTCTGGATTCGACGAAGGATACAACCAACACTCACAGACAACAAACCCTGGTAACATTTACATCATTAATATTACACATAGTCATCACTCATTCACTTAGAGTAGCATACACACGCCATGTCTCATCAAAGGTTTAAATAAACCTTGTGAACCGCAGTTGTGCCCTGGTTGTCGCCTCCTTCCCTCCTCTGTACATAACTAAAATTTGGGCAATTTTATGAAAAGAGTCATAATTTTACTTGACAAAAGTTGGCCCTGCGATGAGGTGGCGACTTGTCCAGGGTGTACCCTGCCTTCCGCCCGATTGTAGCTGAGATAGGCGCCAGCGCCCCCCGCTACCCCGAAAGGGAATAAGCGGTAGAAAATGGATGGATGGATGGAAGTTATGATTTTATAAGAAAACTTTAAAATGTTAGCAATATTATAATAATAATCGGAATTTTACTTGGCATTATGACAAAAAATTGTCATAATGCCATAAAAATTATAAATTATAACAAAAGTCATAAATGTACTCCAAAAAATTTGACTATTTTACAAGAACAACAACAATTGGCAATATTGTGATAATAGTGAGCATTTTACATGAAAAATGTCACCATTTTGCTTTGAAAATTTAATAATTTTTCATACAAAAAGGATAATTTGATGAGAAAATATTGCAATATTACATAAACAGAAAGAATATGAGAAATTGTTACCAATTTTATACGAAAATTTTTGATACATTATGAGAAAAAGATTGCTTTTAGTTTAGTTATTTAACTTTGTTTGTAATTGTTTTTTAATCTTCATTATTTGCCACAAGTTATTACAGTGTTTATTTATATATATATATATTTTATCATTATTATTATTTTGGCCAAAGGGGGCACATTCCATTATCTTATACACACTTGTTATTTCATATGTTGACCAGAGGGGGAGCACTTTTAAAACAGACACCGTTAATTTGAAAAATCCCTTCTTTTTGCGACCACTCTCATTTTGATAGATTTCACCACCTGGGGTGCAAATGAGACATTCTCTATTAGATGCAATGGTTTTCCTTATTGGGACCATGATTTATGTCCTAACTTGATCACACCTCCTCCTATGGAAGGTTATTTTCCTACTTAATGTCTCAAAAAGGGTAGAAATACAAGAACACAGACACACACACACACACACACACACACGTGTATATCAAGTAAGGAACAGAGCATGAGGAAATGGTGATGGCATTAACTTCCACCCACACAACTCACATACAGCAGCATTATTCAGAGAACTGGTACTGAAACCCGAACATCTTAAACACTCAGTGTGCACACATGAATACACTTAATATACACTTTAATAAGATTATCAATTTATTTGGAACAAGAAATGCTTTAATCTTGAAGGAATGTGACAAAGAAATTATGATCGTGGCGTCTTAGCTGTCGCTGCTGCTGTTGTCAGTTGTGGTCTTGGCTAAAGCGAGGGGGGTGATGGTGCGAGTGGAAACGCACAGGCGCTCCCTGAACAGGTTCATCACTCGCTTCTTGTATGTCCTAATGGCAAAGAAGTAGAGGACCGGGTCCAGGCAGCAGTTGAAGTTCATGAGCAAGACTGTAATCTGCAATGGAATCATTATAATTATTGTCAGTGATGATTTTGCAAGAAAGGCAGTGCCTCATTAAAAGCATATCAGTAGCATAAGTTGTTGCAGAATTATTAGAACATATGTACTTAAATCTAAGATATTGTGCAAAACAGAACAACATTAATGTAAAAACCTTTGCATTCGCTGGTGATCTTTACTTTTCTACTTTCTGAGTTCAGCACAGCAAAGTAAAACATATCAAGCGTCATCTTAACTAGAAATGTTCATTACTATGTAAATGTGACTGTCCACACATTGAGCAGACTAGTTTGACACCCAGTATGCTTAGCAACAAATGTATAGCAAAAATAAACTACCGTATTTTCCGGACCATAGGGCGCTGCCGATGAATGGTCTATTTTTTTTAAAATCTTTTTTCATATATTAGGCGCACTGGATTATAGGGTGCATTAAAGAACTCATAATATTATATATTGTTCTCTAAATGTAAAACACTTCCTTGTGGTCTCCAACAGTGGTTCTCAACCTTTTTTCAGTGTAACCCCTGTGAACATGTTTTTCATTCAAGTACCCCCTAATGAGAGCAAAGCATTTTTGGTTGAAAAAAAGAGATAAGTAAAATACTGTCACGCGTACGCGGCGCACTTGCTGCGCGGAGTTGACACTTCGTGGCTGCACAACGACCAGTCAGGCAGGATTGCAGGTTGGAATAAGATTTAATATAATAAAACAAAAGAACACTGGTGCAAAAGAGGAAAAACAAAGCGTGTGCCAACGCACGGAAAGCTAATGCTAAAACTTAGCCGGAAACAGAAAACACTAAACGACGTGCCGCACGCACGTGAAGCTAAGGTGGAACTTAGCACAAAATAATCTAGGACACAGGATACAAAACGTGACGTATTGCGAAAAGCAAGCAATGGCAAGGACGAACTAAGGAATAATGCAGTCTTATATACTCAAACAATAATTAGAACACAGGTACGCCTGACGCCAGAGCAGGTGAACAAATGACGAAACCATGGAAACCAGACAAAACAGGAAGTGCACAAAAACAGGGATCCTCCGAGTCTAGAACTAAACATGATCAAAGACATATAAACGACACAACAATAAACGATCCACATAGCGGATCGTGACAAATACAGCACTATGTCATCAGTTTCGGATTTATTAAATTGTATAACAGTGCAAAATTAGGCTCATTTGTAGTGTTTTTTATTGAACTATTTGTTAAAAAAGATATAAGAAAAAATAAAAACTTGTTGAAAAATAAAGAAGTGATTCAATTGTAAATAAAGATTTGTACACATAGAAGTAATCATCAACTTAAAGTGCCCTCTTTGGGGATTGTAATAGAGATCCATCTGGATTCATCATCTTCATTCTAAACATTTCTTCACAAAAAAATAATATTTTAAACATAAACAATATTTATGGAACATGTCCACAAAAAACCTAGCTGTCAACACTGAATATTGCATTGTTGTATTTTTTTTCACAGTTTATCAACATACATTCATATTTTGTTGAAGTATTATTCAATAAATATATTTATAAAGGATTTTTGAATTGTTGCTATTTTTAGAATATTTAAAAAAAAATCTCATGTACCCCTTGGCGTACCTTTAAGTACCCCCAGGGGTACGCGTACCCATAATTTGAGAACCACTGGTCTACAAGGTTTCACAGCGGACCTGTTTTATTTAGGCATTATTTTCAGGGACCGGCTTTCCGCGTGTGCCAGATAAATACAGCAAAAATAAGTGCATGAAAAATACAACTCACTATAACACTAAATTGGTGGGAGGTCTGGACTTGTTTCTTTGCAATAAGATGCAGATGGAAATCAGCCTTTGGCTACAATCTGTCACATTTATATTTTAAATGCTCATTAATGCTTATTGTATCATGTGACAACGTTATAACAAATATAACAAATGGCAACTCCCTATAAAGAAATGTATAATACACATATAAACTCGCTTATTGGTGTGTCAATTGGGACAAGCCAAAGTTAAATAGGAGAAAAAGGAGTCTTTTATAAAAAAAAATGTATGTTTCTCTGTGGCCCGGTAGCAAATGTGTCACGGACCGGTAGTTCTTTGGTCAAAATGGGGATGTTTTACAGATCATCTTCAAGCCGCTTTCTGACAGTCGCTTCAGGATGCACCGTTTAGTGGGCGGTCTTATATGCGTGGCTCACCTTCGACGGTGTCTTCTCCCCGTCATCTTTGTTGTAGCGGTGTAGCGTGCAAGGACGGGAGTGGAAGAAGTGTCAAAAGATGGCGCTAACTGTTTTAAGGACTCACTAGTGCAACATCAACTACGGAAAATGTGTCCCGTGAAAAAACATCTGACCGAAACCCTCTAATAACTAAAGTTCTGTGGGTGAATTATGTAAAGCCCACTACAGTTTTTAGCGTTTTGATAGCTAGTCTACTGACAGACATAAGTAAGAACTTTATGCTACTTTATATTAGAAATGGCAACAGCGAAGGATGAATGCCACAATAGGAGATAAAGTAAAAGAAGAAGCTTATCGACTACGGCGTTGACACAATTGCGGATGCGTGCACATTTTCAGGGCTTATGCAGATCCCAAATACACATCAGCAGGTACCAGAAGGTAAGGAAAGTTGGTTTTGCGTAATATTGCGAAACAAAATGCCAGATAATATGTCTGCTAATAGGTGCCATTTTGCGGTCCTTATACACACACCATAGTAATACTCCTATGTTTAATGCGCCGACAATCCATCAAGCGGTGCGACTTCATAGCTTACGGAAGTCGTACTAAAAACATGTTGACGGATTTTTGAGCGCCGTGTGTAATGTTCTATATTCTCAATGGAACATTTAAAGTTTTGGATGTTGTTTACTGCCATCATATTGCAGTTTACGCATATCTCCTATGTATGACTGCTATCTACAGGTCACACTCATTACACCATGTGCCAAATAAAATAGTTTCGAGGTCGTTGTGGCTTGTGCAGCCCTTTGAGACGCTCCTGATTTAGGGCTTGTGTAGGGTGGCGTGGCCTGTGGGCTTTCTGCGGAACGGATGTGTCAGGACCGGCCTCGAAGACAGCGACATGTGCATAGATGGCCCAGGTGGACCTTGTTATCCAGTCACCTGTCGCCTTTATTAGCAGCAGCAGTGAGGAAACGAGTAGTTGGAGTTGGATGTGCTGCTGAGAGACACGGACGCAGAAAAGACACTGTGCCGAAAAGCAAAAGACTTTGCGCCATTAAGTTAAATACAACAGTCTTATATCCTGAATTCCTCGCAGTCTGTGGTGGTCTGAAGAATCCACTAGAGGGCAACCTCTACAGGGCTATATAAGTAAACATTGATTGATTGATTGATTGATAAGCACGACCAGAATTATGCCGTACATTAGGCGCCCTGTCAATTTTTGAGAAAATGAAAGAGTTTTAAGCGCGCCTTATATTCCGAAAAATACGGCACTGTTAATTCCCACTGCATTTGCTGACTACTTACAGTAAGGAAGGGAGTCATATGATCCCATTCCTAGGTGGATCTCGCGTGAGAGGAAGGGGTGGGGGATGAATCATTTTGCAATGCAGGCTGCTGAAAATGATGGAAAGCGCCAACCTAACATAACAAGTCGCACAGTGGTTGGAAATGCCACAAAACACGTTTGTAAGTTATTCAACACTGTACTACCGTCTGGCAGCTAAAGTCGATACTGTGCCCTCCAGTTCTTCACGTTTCATGCGTCAGGTAATCCGTGATGAATAGACCCATATAATTCCGCTTCCTACTGTAAAAACTATATTTAAATATGTTTTAAATAAATCTGTCTTCCTTCATTACCTGTGAGTAGACCTTGAAGACTCTCAGTTCCTCACAGCTGACCTCATGGTGCATCTTCCTGCACATGAACTGTATCACGTTGAGGTGGTAAGGGCTGAAGCAGGCGATAAATGTCAGGAGGATGAGAAGAATGACAGCGTTGGCTCTGTGATTCCTCTTTGACGGGCTTGTGGAGTTGCGTCCGCCCGCCACCCGCAGCTTTACGTGGATCCTGGCATAGGAGACCAAGATGGCGACGAGGGGACAAAAGAAGGAGACAACACAGCTCAGAAGTAAGAAGTGTGGCTTCCACTGGGAGCCGTCCACGTCGATATACTCCATGCATGTCCACCTGTCGCCGTGGTGCTGCAACTTGCTGTAGAACAGCAAAGGAGCTACTTGCACCAACACCAGAGCCCAAACCAAGCAGCAGATCCAGCGGACCACTGTGACCTGCCGCAGACAGCGCATCCGCTGAGGGTGCACTACTGCCAGGTAGCGGTCCAGACTAATGCAGGTCATGAAGCCCATTCCTACAGTTTGGACAAAAAGATGATGCTTAATGTCAGTAGCTCATTGATAATAAAGTGACTGTGATAGAGTTATTAGTCAGGGATTTGTACAAAATCAACAGAATGTGGTCTTTGTTAAACTACTGTCAAAATTTAGAAGCACAACTGTGTAACATGTAGTTACAGTGTAACACAAAGACAAATGCTGACTGATTATTCTTGACTAACATGTATAAATTAGCCAGCTAATTCTTACAATCTAAACCAGGAGTCACCAGGTAGCCCGTAAGGACCAGATGAGTCGCCCGCTGGCCTGTTCTAAAAATAGCTCAAATAGCAGCACTTACCAGTGAGTTGCCTCTATTTTTTTTTATTTTTTTTTATTTACTAGCAAACTGGTCTCGCTTTGCTCGACATTTTTAATCCTAAGAGAGACAAAACTCAAATAGAATTTGAAAATCCAAGAAAATATTTTAAAGACTTGGTCTTCACTTCTTTAAATAAATTCATTTTTTTTTTTTACTTTGCTTCTTATAACTTTCAGAAAGACAATTTTAGAGAAAAAATACAACCTTAAAAATGATTTTAGGATTTTTAAACACATACCTTTTTACCTTTTAAATTCCTTCCTCTTCTTTCCTGACAATTTAAATCAATGATCAAATAAAATTATTTTTTTTATTGTAAAGAATAATAAATACATTTTAATTTAATTCTTCATTTTAGCTTCTGTTTTTTCAACGAAGAATATTTGTGAAATATATCTTCAAACTTATTATGATTAAAATAAAATAAAAATATTCTGGCAAATCTAGAAAATCTTTAGAATCAAATTTGAATCTTATTTCAAAGTCTTTTGAATTTCTTTTAAAATTTTTGTTCTGGAAAATCTAGAAGAAATAATGATTTGTCTTTGTTAGAAATATAGCATTGTCCAATTTGTTATATATTCTAACAAAGTGCAGATTGGATTTTAACCTATTTGAAACATGTCATCAAAATTCTGAAATTAATCTTAATCAGGAAATATTACTAATGATGTTGCATAAATTATTTTTTAAATTTTTTCAAAAAGATTCGATTTAGCTAGTATTTCTCTTCTTTTTTTCGGGTGAATTTTGAATTTTAAAGAGTTGAAATTGAAGATAAACTGTTTCAAAATTTAATTTTAATTTTTTTCCTGTTTTCTCCTCTTTTATACCGTTAAATTAAGTGTTTTTTTTCAACATTTATTGTCTACAAAAAATCTTCCGTAAAAGGAAAAAAATTACGGAATGACAGACAAAAATACCCATTTTTGTGTGTGTATATATATATATATATATATATATATATATATATATATATATATATAGGGTAAATTGAGCAAATTGGCTATTTCTGGCAATTTATTTAAGTGTGTATCAAACTAGTAGCCCTTTGCATTAGTCAGTACCCAAGATGTAGCTCTTAGTTTCAAAAAGGTTGGTGACCCCTGATCTAAACTATTACCTCAAAAAAACCAGCTGACTTATTCGAAACATCCAACTCACCAAAGTCATCGAACGACTATCCTAGAACAAATGCACAAGCTGACGAGAAGAGAAGAACCAACCAAATTACTAACCCAAACAAACTACCCAACTTGAACAAACGAAACAACAAAGTCAAACAAATGACCTAGCCAATTTATGTGAACAAAAAAATTCAAAACGCGAACAAACAAACTTGCCCGATAAATAGCAAAATGACTAACGCTACTAAACAAAAGTTTTTTCCAAATCACTACGAGTAGACCAACTGACTTAAACTGTATAACTTGTACAAACCGTAACAATCAACTAACTCTGAAAAAACTACCAAACTTGAACAAACAGTAATATCCAACTATCTACATTAAACAAACAGTAATAACCAACTAACTCGAACAAACCATCCAACTTGAACAAACAGTAATAAACAACCATCAAAGTTGAATAAACAGTAATAAAAAACAATCAAACTTGAACAAACAGTAATAACCAACTGACTCGAACAAACCATTTAACTTAAACAAACAGTAATAACCAATCAACTCGAAGAAACAGTAATAACCAATTAACTCGAACAAACCATCTAACTTGAAAGAACAGTAATAACCATTCAACTAACGAAAACACATTAGTAACCAATTAACTCGGACAAACCATCTAACATGAATGAACAGTAATAACCAACCATCTAACTTGAACAAAAACAGTAATAACCAACCATCTAACTTGACCAAACAGTATTAACCGACTAACTCAAACAAACCATCTAACTTCAACAAACAATAAGAACTAACTATCTAACTTGAACAAGCAGTAACAGCCAACTAACTCAAACACACCATCTAACTCGAACAGACAGTAAGTATTAACCAACTAACTTGAACAAACAGTAATAACCAACCAACTAACTCGAACACACCATTTAACTTGAACAAACAGTAGTAACCAATCAACTCAAACAAACCATCGAACTTGAACAAACAGTAATAACCAACCAACTAACGTGAACAAACAATAATAACCAACTAACTCGAAAAAAACACCTAACTTGAACAAACAGTAATAACCCCTAATCTAACTTGAACAAACAGTAATAAGCAATCAACTCGAACAAATCATCTAACTTGAACAAACAGTAATAAGAACCATCTAACTTTAACAAAAACCGTAATAACCAACCATCTAACTTGAACAAACAGTTAAAAACAATCTAACTTGAACAAACAGTAATAACCAACTATCTAACTTGAACAGACAGTAATAACCAACCAACTAACTTGAACAAACAGTTAAAAACAATCTAACTTGAACAAACAGTAATAACCAACCATCTAACTTGAACAGACAGTAATAACCAACCAACTAACTTGAACAAAAAATAAGAACCAATTTACTCGAACAAACCATCTAACTTGAACAAACAGTAATAACCAACCATCTAACTTTAACAAAAACAGTAATAACCAACCATCTAACTCGAACAAACAGTTAAAAACAATCTAAATTGAACAAACAGTAATAAACAACCAACTAACTTGAACAAACAATAATAACCAACTAACTCGAACAAACCATGAAACTTGAACAAACGGTAATAACCAACAATTCAACTTGAACAAACAGTAATAACCAACTGACTCGAACAAACCATCTACCTTGAACAAACAGTAATAACCAACCATCTAACTTAAACTGACAGTAATAACTAACTCAAACAAACCATATAACTTGAACAAACAGTAATAACCAACCAACTAACTAACTTAAACAAACAATAATAACCAACTAACTCAAAGAAACCATAAAACTTGAACAAACAGTACTAACCAACCAAGTAACTAACTTGAACAAACAATAATAACCAACTAACTCAAAGAAACCATAAAACTTGAACAAAGAGTAATAACCAACAATTTAACTTGAACAAACAGTAATAATCAACTAACTCAAACAAACCATCTAACTTTAACAGACAGTAATAACCAATTAACTGGAACAAACCCTCTAACTTGAACAAACAATAATAACCAACCATCTAACTTGAACAAACCAACTAACTCGTACAAACCATTTAACTTGAAGAAAGAGTAATAACCAATCAACACAAACAAACCATCTAACTTGAAAAAACAGTAATAACCAACCAACTAACTTGAACAAACAATATTAACCAACTAACTAGAACACACCATCTAACTTGAACAGACAGTAATAACCAATAACTCGAACAAACCATCTAACTTGAACAAACAGTAATAACCAACTGTCTAATTTGAACAAACAGTAATAACAAACCAACTAAATTGAACAAACAATATTAACCAACTAACTTGAACAAACAGTAATAACCAACAATCAAACTTGAATAAATAGTATTAACCAACTAACTTGAACAAACCATTTAACTTGAAGAAACAGTAATAACCAACTAACTGGAACGAACCATGTAACTTGAACAAACTAACTTGAACAATAAAAAATAACCAACCAACTGACTTGAAAAAACAATAATAACCAATAAACTCCAACAAACCATCTAATTTGAACAAACAGTAATAATCAACAATCTAAACTCAACAAACAGTAATACCCAACTAACTCGAACAAACCATTTAACTTGAACAAACGGTAATAACCAGCAATCTAACTTGAACAAAGAGTAACAACCACTTAACTCAAACAAACCATCTAACTTGAACAAAGAGTAACAACCACTTAACTCAAACAAACCATCTAACTTGAACAAACAGTCGTAACCAACTAACTCAAACAAACCATTTAACTTTTAAAAAACAGTAGTAACCAACCAACTGACTTTAACGAACAATAATAACCAACTAACTCGAACAAATCATCTAACTTGAACAGTAATAACCAACCATCTAACTTGAACAAACAGTAAACACCACCAATCTAACTTCAACAAACAGTAATAACCAACTAACTCGAACAAATCATCTAACTTGAACAAACAGTAATAACCAACCATCTAACTTGAACAAACAGTAAACACCAACAATCTAACTTCAACAAACAGTAATAACCAACAAACTCGAACAAACCATTTAACTTGAACAAACTGTAATAACCAGCAATCTAACTTACACAAACAGTAATAACCAATTGACTAACTTGATCAAACAATAATAAACAACCAACTCAAACAAACCATCTAACTTGAACAAACAGTAATAACCAACCAACTAACTTGAACAAACAATATTAACCAACTAACTAGAACAAACCAACTAAGTCGAACAAACCATCCAACTTGAACAAACAGTAATAACCAACCAACTAACTTGAACAAACAATATTAACCAACTAACTAGAACAAACATCTAACTTGAACAGACAGTAATAACCAACTAAATCGAACAAAACAATCTAACTTTAACAAACAGTAATAACCAACCATGTAACTTGAACAAACAGTAATAAACAACCAACTAACTTGAACAAACAATATTAAACAACTAACTTGAACAAACCATCTAACTTGAACAAACAGTAATAACCAACAATCCAACTTGAATAAATAGTATTAACCAACTAACTTGAACAAACAGTAATAACTAACTAACTGGAACGAACCACGTAACTTGAACAAACTAACTCGATCAAACTAACTTGAACAATAAAAAATAACCAACCAACTGACTTGAAAAAACAATAACAACCAATTAACTCCAACAAACTATCTACTTTGAACAAACAGTAATGACCAACAATCTAAACTCAACAAACAGTAATACCCAACTAACTCGAACAAACCATTTAACTTGAACAAATGGTAATAACCAGCAATCTAACTTGAACAAAGAGTAACAACCACTTAACTCAAACAAACCATCTAACTTGTACAACCAGTCATAACCAACTAACTCAAACAAACCATTTAACTTGAAAGAAACAGTAGTAACCAACCAACTGACTTTAACGAACAATAATGACCAACTAACTCGAACTAACCATCTAACTTGAACAAACGGTAATAACCAGCAATCTAACTTGAACAAAGAGTAACAACCTCTTAACTCAAACAAACCATCTAACTTGTGCAACCAGTCATAACCAACTAACTCAAACAAACCATTTAACTTGAAAGAAACAGTAGTAACCAACCAACTGACTTTAACGAACAATAATAACCAACTAACTCGAACTAACCATCTAACTTGAACAAACAGTAATAGCCAACCATCTAACTTGAACAAACAGTAAACACCAACTAACTCGAACAAACCATCTAACTTGAACAAACAGTAACAACCAACAAAGTAACTTGAACAAACAATAATAACCAACTAACTCAAACAAACCATCTAACTTGAACACACAGTAACAACCGACTAACTCAAACAAACCATCTAATTTGAACAAACTGTAATAACCAACCAACTAACTTGAACAAACAATAATAACCAACTAACTGGAACAAACCATCTAACTTGAACAAACAATAATAACCAACCAACTAACTTGAACAAACAATAATAACCAACTAACTGGAACAAACCATCTAACTTGAACAAACAATAATAACCAACTAACTGGAACAAACCATCTAACTTGAACAAACAATAATAACCAACCAACTAACTCGAACAAACCATCTAACTTGAACAAACAGCAACAACCAACTAACACGAACAAACCATCTAACCTGAACAAACAGTAAAAACCAATCAACTCAAACAAACCATCTAACTTGAACAAACAGTAATAACCAACCAACAAACTTGAACAAACACTAATATCCAACTAACTCGAACAAACCATCTAACTTGAACAAACAGTAACAACCGACTGACTCGAACAAACCATCTTACTTGAACAAACAGTAACAACCGACTAACTCAAACAAACCATCTAACTTGAACAAACAATAATAACCAACTAATTCAAACAAACCATTTAACTTGATCAAACAGTAATAACCAACCATCTAACTTTAACAAACAGTAAACACCAACAATCTAACTTCAACAAACAGTAATAACCAACTAACTCGAACAAACCATTGAACTTGAACAAACTGTAATAACCAGCAATCTAACTTAAACAAACAGTAATAACCAACCGACTAACTTGAACAAACAATAATACACAACTTACTCGAACAAACCATCTAACTTGAACAACAGTAACAACCACTCAACTCATACAAATAATCCAACTTGAACAAACAGTAACAACCAACTAACTCGAACAAACCATCTAACTTGAACAAACAGTAGCAACCAACCAACTAACTTGAACAAACAATAACAACCGACTAACTCGAACAAACCATCCCACTTGAACAAACAGCAACTACCAACTAACACGAACAAACCATCTAACCTGAACAAACAGTAAAAACCAATCAACTCAAACAAACCATCTAACTTGAACAAACAGTAATAACCAACCAACAAACTTGAACAAACACTAATATCCAACTAACTCGAACAAACCATCTTACTTGAACAAACAGTAACAACCGACTAACTCAAACAAACCATCTAACTCGAACAAACAGTAACAACCGACTAACTCAAACAAACCATCTAACTTGAACAAACAATAATAATCAACTAATTCAAACAAACCATTTAACTTGATCAAACAGTAATAACCAACCATCTAACTTTAACAAACAGTAAACACCAACAATCTAACTTCAACAAACAGTAATAACCAACTAACTCGAACAAACCATTGAACTTGAACAAACTGTAATAACCAGCAATCTAACTTAAACAAACAGTAATAACCAACCGACTAACTTGAACAAACAATAATACACAACTTACTCGAACAAACCATCTAACTTGAACAACAGTAACAACCACCCAACTCATACAAATAATCCAACTTGAACAAACAGTAATAACCAACTAACTTGAACAAACCATCTAACTTGAACAAACAGTAACAACCAACCAACTAACTTGAACAAACAGTAACAACCGACTAACTCGAACAAACCATCCCACTTGAACAAACAATAATAACCAACTAACTCGAACAAACCATCCCACTTGAACAAACAATAATAACCAACTAACTCGAACAAACCATCCCACTTGAACAAACAGTACCAATCAACTAACTCAAATGAACCATCCAAGTGGAAGAAGCCAAGCAAGCATCAAAGCCTGACTGATCAGGGTGTCTTTTACCTGCGTACGTGTTGGCAAAGAAAAGGAGTGTGCTCATCCTGCAGAGAATGTCCCCAAAGGGCCAATGGAAGCCCAGCACGTAGTAGATGACCCTGCTCGGCAGCACCAGCGTGAAGAGGCTGTCTGACAAGGCCAGGTTGAGCAGGTAGACGGCGGTGGAGTTGGACTTCTCCCGCCTCTGGCAGATCACCAAGAGGACCAAAGCGTTGCCACACAAGCTGATGAGGAATACCAGCGAGTAGAAGACGGGGAAGAAGATCATGGTGGCTTGCTGGTAGACAAACACGTCACAGCTGCTCCGGTTGGGAGAGTCCAGGGTGGTGTTGTTGTCAGCCATGGAACCTGAAGGATCACTGTCAGTTTGAATGAAGCTACAGACTGGATGAATTACTTTCTGTTGCTTTGTGTGCTTCCCCTAAATACATATGGAGTGGTAATACTTGGAAGTACTTGGAGGCCCACCTCCTGTGGACCGCAAATAACATTACCTCGCTGGTTTTACGACTGCGTAACAAACTATGCACAGTATTGTTTGAATTACCACCAACTCAATGTCAGGCTATTTAGTAGATGTGGCGCGTCTGCTAAAGGTTAACTTTGAAGTTTCAAGCCTGTTCCTTCTTTTGAGGTTTCCCATGTTGGTATCTGGTGGGTGGCAGAGGGAACTTAAAACGTCACATATAATGTTGTATACTATATATCCTGTGCTGTGTAGTCATTCACCAGGAAGACATGCTCCAAAAAAGGTTCAAATGACCACAAAAACTAACCAGCTGTCACTAATCCAAACTCTGTATACCGTATTACCTTGAATTGTCACAGGGCAGTATAGCGCCTGCCTTGAATTACTGCCAGGTCAAACTCGCTTCCCGTGACGTCACGAGTGACACTTCCCCTGTCATCATTTTCAAAATGGAGGAGGCTGATTTCAATACCGGTAATTTGAAATCGTATAAAAGGAAGAAGATTAAGAGCTATTCAGTAGGATTTAAGGTCCAAGCTTACATCACACTCAAATTTTTACTGCATACCTTTGGTAAGTGCCGGAGTGAGAAGAGGTTTTAAAATAATTAGCGCATGCTTGCTTTTACCACATGCCTTTGGTAAGCGCAGGAGTGAGAAGAGGTTTTAAATTAATTAATTCAAGGAAATACAGTATGCTAAATTAAGTTAAATTAACAAACTCTGCCCAGCAAAAAAACGTAAGAAAATAACCAGCTCAGTAACTAACTTGAGAAACAAGCTCAAACTCCAGGTATTCAAACAAATGAACTAACCCAAACAAGCCAGCCAATTAAGTAACTTAAATAGAACCTACAGTATTATGCATAACAAACTCTTCTTAGGGGCAGCACGGTAGAAAAAGGGGTTAGTGCGTCTGCCTCACAATACTAAGGTCCTGGGTTCAATCTTGCGCTCGGGATCTTTCTGTGTGGAGTTTGCATGTTCTCCCCGTGACTGCGTGGGTTCCCTCCAGGTACTCCAGCTTCCTCCCACTTCCAAAGACATGCACCTGGGGATAGGTTGATTGGCAACACTAAATGGTCCCTAGTGTGTGAATGTAAGTGTGAATGTTGTCTGTCTATCTGTGTTGGCCCTGCGATGAGATGGCGACTTGTCCAGGGTGTACGCCGCCTTCCGCCCGAATGCAGTTGAGATAGGCTCCAGCATCCCATGCAACCCCGAAAGGGACAAGCGGTAGAAAATGGATAGATGGAAACTCTTCTCAGCTATTTGAGTATTTGGGATCTGCATTTAGAGGGCGTATGAAGAATGGAGAGATTGTTTTATAAATATCTTCAGTCGTGATCAAATGTTTACATACACTTGTAAAGAACATAATGTCATGGCTGTCTTGAGTTTCCAATAATTTCTACCACTCTTATTTTTTTTTTTTGTGATAGAGTGATTGAAGCACATACTTGTTGGTCACAAAAAACATACATGAAGTTTGGTTCTTTTATGAATTTATTATGGGTCTACTGAAAATGTGACCAAATCTGCTGGGTCAAAAGTGGCCAAACAGCTAAATTTTGGTTTCATCTGACCGCAGAACTTTCCACCAGAAGGTCTTATCTTTGTCCTTGTGATATCAGGTGAAACAAAAATTGAGCTGCTTGGCCACAACACCCAGCAATATGTTTGGAGGAGAAAAAAGAAGGCCTTTACTCCGAGGAAAACCAACCCTACCGTCAAGCATGGTGGTGGTAGTATCTGTTTTGCTGCCAGTGGAACTGGTGCTCTACAGAGAGTAAATAGGACAATGAAAAAGTAGGATTAACTCCAAATTCTTCAGGACAACCTAAAATCATCAGCCTGGAGGTTGGGTCTTAGGCGCAGTTGGGTGTTACAACAGGACAATGACCCCAAACACACGTCAAAAGTGGTAAAGGAATGGCAAAATCAGGCTGGAATTAAGGTTTTAGAATGACCTTCCCAAAGTCCTGACTTAAATGTGTGGACAATGCTGAAGAAACAAGTCCATGTCAGAAAACCAACACATTTAGCTTAACCGCACCAATTTTGTCAAGAGGAGTGGTCAAACATTCAAGCAGAAGCTTGCCAGAAGCTTGTGGATGGCTACTAAAAGCACCTTATTGCAGTGAAACTTGCCAAGGGACATGTAAGCAAATATTAACATTGCTGTATGTATACTTTTGACCCAGCGGATTTGCTCACATTTTCAGTAGACACATAATAAATTCATAAAAGAACCAAACTTAATGAATGTTCTTTGTGACCAACAAGTATGTACTGCAATCACTCTATCACAATGCAAGTGTATGTAAACTTTTAACCTTGACTGTGTGTGTGTGTGTGTGTGTGTACATACGGTATACATAGTTTGGATATATATATATATATATACATATATATATATATATATATATATATCCAAACTATGTATACCGTATTTCCTTGAATTGTCGCAGGGCAGTATAGCGCCTGCCTTGAATTACTGCCAGGTCAAACTGACTTCCCGTGACGTCACTATATCGCCATCCTAGTGGCGCTGTAGTGGAAAACATTGACTACATTACTGTACATGTTACTGAATATTGTCCGGATTCAGCGCCAATTTAACTGATTTATTCTATTCCGCCTATAAAGCGCCTCCATCAACGTTTTATATACAAGCTGTCAATATATGCTGCATGTAAAGTAGTAACAGCCACAATCATAATTAGGGATAATATTGGCAGTCCAATATTATCGGCCGATAAATGCTTTAAAATGTAATATCGGAAATTATCAGTATCGGTTTTATAATTATCGGTATCAGTTTCAAAAAGTAAAAAGCCTTGTAAAGCCCAGCTGTGTACACAGGAGAAATACAAAGCATCAATTAGCCTTATAGGCACTCCATTTGCGTGCCTGCCCAGTCACATAATATCTATGGCTTTATGCAATAGCCATACAGGTCACACTGAGGGTGGCCGTATCAACAACTTTAACACTGTTACAAATATGCGGCACACTGTGAACCCACACCACATTTCGAGAGAACATCCGCACCGTAACACAATATACCCAGAAACCCTTGCAGCACTAACCTTTCCGGGACGCTACAATATACACCCCCGCTACGCCCTCCTCCCCCACCTTAAACTCCGCACCATAACCCCGCCCACATCAACCTCCCCATAGTCTCTCTCAGGGAGAGCATGTCCCAAATTCCGAGCTGCTGTTTTTGAGGCATGTTAAAAAAAATAATGCACTTTGTGACTTCAATAATAAATATGGCAGTGCCATGTTGGCATTTTTTTCAATAACTTGTGTTGATTTATTTTGGAAAACCTTGTTACATTGTTTAATGCATCCAGCGGGGCATCACAACAAAATTAGGCATAATAATGTGTTAATTCCACAACTGTATATATCGGAATCTGTTAATATTGGTATCTGTAATTAAGAGTTGGAGAATATCGGATATCGGTAAAAAAGCCATTATCGGACATCTCTATTCATAATAACATCTAATGTAATGTTTACCTATGTTGGCCATCTTAGGTATCACGGCTGCATATTAATTTCAGAGATGTATCAAAATGTTTACTAGTCCAACAACAATTACTAATCATTGCAGACTTTGTGGGAGCCAATAACGACTACTTTGGGGGAAAAGATGATCCAGAAACGTATATTTGTTAACCTGAATGTAAAGACAATGAGCTTCAAGTTTTAGAAGCTGAGCGATAAACAAATCCAGCTTTCGTAAAACACTAAGCGACCAATAAAAATGTGCTCTATCATAAAAAAATAAGAGTTGTAGAAATGATTGGAAACCCAAGACACCCATGACATTATGTTCTTTACAAATGTGTGTCAATCAATCAATCAATCAATCAATCAATTCCTCTATTGTCATTGTCATAATAACACATAAAGGCCTACTGAAATGAGATTTTCTTATTTAAACGGGAACAGCAGGTCCATTCTATGTGTCATACTTGATCATTTCGTGATATTGCCATATTTTTGCTGAAAGGATTTAGTTGAGAAAATCAACTGGTGCTTCCGGAAAAAGCCTCTTTTACCAGAAGTCGCAGACGATGACGTCGCAAGTGTGGGGGCTCCTCACATATTAATGGGAGCCTCCAAGTGAATTGTGAATTATATTTATATAGCGCTTTTTCTCTAGTGATTCAAAGCGCTTTACATACTGAAACCTAATATCTAAGTTACATTCAAACCAGTGTGGGTGGCACTGGGAGCAGGTGGGTAAAGTGTCTTGCACAAGGACACAACGGCAGTGACTAGGATGGCGGAAGCGGGAATCGAACCTGCAAACCTCAAGTTGCTGGCATGGCCACTCTACCAACCGAGCTATACAGCCTCCAACAAAAAGTGCTATTCGGACCGAGAAAACGACAATTTCCCCAATAATTTGAGCGAGGATGAAAGATTTGTGTTTGAGGATATTGATAGTGACGGACTAGAAAAAAAAAAAAAAAAAAAAAAACGCATAGCATTAGGACATGTTTTCAAACACATTTACTAGGATAATTCTGGGAAATCCCTTATCTTTCTATTGTGTTGCTAGTGTTTTAGTGAGTTATATAGTACCTGATAGTCGGAGGTGTACGTCCAGGGCCGGCCGGGTGTTGACGCGCAGTGTCTCGGGGACGTCGACGGCAGCTGTAGGAAGTCACAACCTCAGCTGATATCCGGTAAGTGGCGACTTTTTAACCACAGTTTTCTCACCGAAGCCTGCTGGTTGACATTCCGTCTTGATCCATGTCTGCTTGACCGGGCTCTGATCCATAGTAAATTTTCAGCTCCGGAAATTTTAAACAAGAACTCACCGTGTGTTTGTGTGGCTAATGGCTAAAGCTTCCCACCTCCATCTTTTTACTGTGACTTCTCCATTATTAATTGAACAAATTGCAAAATATTCAGCAACACAGATGTTCAAAATACTGTAAAATTATGCCATTAAAGCAGACGACTTTTAGCTGTGTGTGTGCGTAGCGCTCACACTTCCTAAAACCCTGTGACGTCACGCATACACGTCATCATTACACAACGTTTTCAAGACAAAACTCCCGGGAAATTTTAAATTGTAATTTAGTAAACTAAAAAAGCTGTATTGGCATGTGTTGCAATGTTAATATTTCATCATTGATATATAAACTATCAGACTGCGTGGTGGGTAGTAGTGGGTTTCAGTAGGCCTTTAAGTCATACATGTCAACGAGATTTTGTTTGAGCTTTGTCTTCGTCTTTGTGTACACTTTTGACCACGACTGTATGCCATGCCTCCACAGTTGGCTTTTGGGATTCATGCAGATCCTAAATACACACCTGCAGGTGCCAATAGGTAAGAAAAGTTGGTTTTTGGGGCACCTTTAACTAGTACTCCACAGACCTTTCACCAAGTTTGATGGAGCAGTTTTTTGAAGAAGCAACAAACGTGGCCTCCCTGGGCTAGGTACCGTGACTACTCCGGCTTGACCGGGTAAACACAGAGCAGAAATAGTACGTGTGATGTTTTATCGCCTGCAACGCCCTAATCCGAATAGACGGCCTCCGGATCGGCGAAAGGTCACGCACATTGTCAGCAGTCAAGTGTGGTTACCGCACTGCTCTCTGAGGTCACAATGGCGAGCATGGTGTCATGGACACAGTCACCTGCAGGTTAGCAACCTGCTGGGCTACATGCTCCATTCATTTGCTAAAGCAGGGTTGAAGTCCTAAATGGAGGTTTTTCTACAAGTGCTATGTCCTCACCTACTGGTGGAGGCGCGTCTCTCTGGCCTGATGAGTGCGTGAGGTGAAAGGTCTCGGGAAATTGAAAGTGACGACCCAGCGTGGAACAAGTACAAGTCACACCTCACAAATGTGACCTTTTTCTGCCCGCCAATGCAGGGGTGGGCTTCCACGCTGGAGTTCGGCCGAGGTCAGGAGGGGTGAACCCAAGTGATTGGAAGACAATGATACAATGGTCACGAGGGAAAGAACACCTCCAGAGGGCATATCGTTTTACGTGGCACACTGGTGGAGGACGACCAGTGCGGTGTGTGGCTGAACCAAACTTGGGTTGACTTGTGGCGCCCGCCACATTGTGGAGGTGCCAGCGTGGGTCCACAAACGGGGCATTGGTCAATTGTGGATGTTTTTTTTGTTTGAAGCCACCACTGATGTCACGTTGTTGTCGACGGACACAATAGCGAAGTTTGCTTGCAAGACAAATGTTGGAGAATTACTCAATAGTATTTTATATCAACGCTATTTACAGTCGAGGTCAAACGTTCACATACACTTGTAAAAAACAATGTCATGGCTGTCTTTAGTTTCCAATCATTTCTACAACTCTTATTTTTTTGTGATAGAGTGATCGGAGGACATACTTGTTTTCACAAAAAACATTCATGAAGTTCGGTTCTTTTATGAATCAATTCATAAAAGGGTCTACTGAAAATGTGACCAAATCTGCTGGGTCAAAAGCATACATACACCAACATACGTTATCAATTTTGGTGATGTAGAAAAGTTACAATCAAATCAAATTAGCTTCATGGCATGGCCTCTTAACTTCATGTGAGTGATTATGTTTACTTCTCTGAGCCCATTTAAATAGGGCTCATATGACGCAGTTATTAGACTCGGTTACAAAGGCGACGATGGGAAAGTCAAAGGAACTCAGCGCAGATCTGAAAAAACGAATCATTGACTTGAACAAGTCAAGAAAGTCACTTGCAGCCATTTCAAAGCAGCTTAAGGTCCCAAAAGCAACTGTGCAGACAATTGTTCATAAGTATAAAGTGCATGGCACAGTTTTGTCACTGCCACGATCAGAAAGAAAACACAAACTATCACCTGCTGCTGAGAGAAAATTGGTAAGGATGATTAAGCGTCAACGGAAAACCGCCAAAAAGCAGGTCTGCAATGAATTGGAAGCTGCTGAAACACAAGTGTCAGTGTCCACTGACAAGCGCGTTTTGCATCGCCATGGACTGAGAGGCTACCATGCAAGAAGGAAGCCCTTGCTCCAGAAGTGACACCTTAAGGCTCGTCTAAATTTTGCTGCTGATCACATGGATAACGATAAGACCTTCTGTAGGAAAGTTATGTGGTCAGATGAAACAAAAATTTAGCTTTTTGGCCACAATACTTAGCAATGTGGGCCTTTAATCCCAGGAACACCAAACTTGCCTCCAAGCATGGTTGTGGTAGTATTATGCTCTGGTGCTTTACAAACAGTAAATGGGACAATGAAAAAGAAGGATTACCTCCAAATTCTTCAGGACAACCTAAAATCATCAGCCATCAGGAGGTTGGGTCTTGGCCGCAGTTGGCTGTTCCAACAGGACAATGACCCCAAACACACGTCAAAAGTGGTAAAGGAATGGCTAAATCAGGCTACAATTAAGGTTTTAGAATGGCATTCCCAAAGTCCTGACTTAAATCCCATTTAGAACAAGTAGACCAGGGGTGTCAAACTCAAATACAGACTGGGCCAAAATTTAAAACTGAACAAAGCCGCGGGCCAAGGTTGAACAAATTAACCTTTTAATAGGGACCCTAACAAGTTTTTCATTGAATATTGAACAAGCGAGGCTTATATAACGTTATAGTGACATGCAAACTTGAGTTTCAAATAATAATAACAATAATAATTAAAAATTATCAATGGCATATCAAATCAAATTTAAATAAAAATTGAATGCCTCCTTTGTATTTGCAGCCTTCTGGGGTAAATATCAACATTAACTTTTTCCAGAGGCTAATACATTTGAAAATAAAATAACAATGAATAATTCAACCATTCAGGCCTTTTTACACCTCAGTTAATGTCGGGGATCAGGTGGGCGGGGTTAGGGGGGTTTGTTGGTAGCAGGGAGGGGGGGTGTATATTGTAGTGGTCCGGAAGTTTTAGTGCTGCAAGGGTTTCTGGGTATTTGTTCTGTTGTGTTTTTGTTGTGCTTATGTTGTGTTACGGTGCGGATGTTCTCCCGAAATGTGTTGGTCATTCTTGTTTGGTGTGGGTTCACAGTGTGGCGCATATTTGTAACAGTGTTAAAGTTGTTTATATGGCCACCCTCAGTGTGACCTGTTTGCTGTTGATCAAGTATGCCTTGCATTTACTTACATGTGTGTAGAAGCCACATATATGTTGCGTGATTGGGCCGGCACGCTGTTTGTGAGGAGGAAAAACAGACTTGACGACAGGTTATAGGGGACGCTAAAGGCAGTGGCTTTAAGGTACACCCCCAATATTGTTGTCCGGGTAGAATTTGGGAGAATGGTTGCACCGGGAGATTTTCAGGAGAGGCACTGAAATTCGAGAGTCTCCCGGGAAGTCAGTGAATGCGGTGTTACAGCGGCACCGCTGTATAACACGGGCCAACTCTAATGTTAACTTGATATTGCCTCAAGGGCCAAATGAAATTACACCCGCCGGCCAGAGTTTGACACCTATGATGTAGACGATTCTGAAGAAACAAGTCCATGTCAGAAAACCAACAAATTTAGCTGAACTGCACCAATTTTGTCAAGAGGATTGGTCAAAAATTCAATCCAGAGGCTTATTAGAAGCTTGTGCATGGCTACCAAAAGCGCCTTATTGCAGTGAAACTTGCCAAGGGACATGTAACCAAATATTAACATTGCTGTATGTATACTTTCGACCCAGCAGATTTGGTCATATTTTCAGTAGACCCATAACAAATTCATAAAAGAACCAAACTTCTTTTTGACCAACAAGTATGTGCTGCAATCACTTTATCAAAAAAAAATAAGAGTTGTAGAAATTATTGCAATCTTAAGACAGCCATGACCTTATGTTCTTAACTTTTGACCAGGACTGTGGATACCACATTTTTCACATTGTGGTATATCCTTGTTCTTGAATATTTAAACGTTAAATGAATGACGGGGCCACGGTGACTATGCACATCACAGCATCTGCAGGGCAGACGTGGCATCTGTAAAGCTGAAGGTTATAGAAGTAGAGACCATTTTTTTTCCCTCAATGTGGGACCAAAGGTTTTAAAAATAAATACCGGAAATTTGAGAAGTCAAGTGACAAAGCTATTCAGGGAATGATAGAGTTGTAATACAGACTCAATTACCCGAGTTAAAATTTTAATGTAAACAGTCATTATTAAAAACATTTTTTTAATGTACATCAAGGGTGTCAAACTCATTTTAGATGGGGGGTCACATGGAGAAAAATCTACTCCCAAGTGGGTCGGACTGGTAAAATCATAAAGTTGTCTTTGTTTAAAAATAGAACAAGCACATTCTGAAAATGTAGAAATCACAATCTTGTTTTTGTGGTTTTAATCTTACAAGTTGCAGTTAATAGTATTCTATCTTTATTTGTCGTTATTTATACTTTCTGAATAAATTATGTGATAATGTTCATCAGTCAACACATTGGTGTTTATTTTCAATCTATGAAGGTAGAAAAAATATATCAAAATTAAATTACAGGATGTTATGTATTTAGTTTGGGGGCGGTATAGCTCGGTTGGTAGAGCAGCCGTGCCAGCAACTTGAGGGTTGCAGGTTCGATTCCCGCTTCCGCCATCCTAGTCACTGTCGTTGTGTCCTTGGGCAAGACACTTTACCCACGTGCTCCCAGTGCCACCCACACTGGTTTAAATGTAACTTAGATATTGGGTTTCACTATGTAAAGTGCTTTGAGTCACTAGAGAAAAGCGCTGTATAAATATAATTCACTTCACTTCAGTTTGATCATTTACATGATTTACTAACATCATGTAGTTTATTTTGTACATATTTAGCATCATTTACAAAGATACAAAAAAGTGCTTTTGCGACATCTAGTGGACACATTTAGAACAGCGGTTTCCTTCATTCATAAATTTCAGGTTAATTTTTATACTTAGCAAACTCATCCCGTACGTTTGACACCCCTGAGGTAGCATATTTATATTTCTACAACTATGCTACTTAAGCAGAGTTGAAATCCTAAAAGGACACACACAACCAAATAAATGTCCAAAAACTCTGCAGTTGCATGAAAAAGATCAAACCTCCTAAGTACCAGTGTCCACTGCAGTGGACATTTGCATTTACATAACAGGGCCATAGATTTATTGGCAACACTAAATGGTCTCTAGTGTGTAAATGTGTGTGTGAATGTTGTCTGTCTATCTGTGTTGGCCCTGTGATGAGGTGGCGACTTTTCCAGGGTGTACCCCGCCTTCCGCCCGAATGCAGCTGAGATAGGCTCCAGGTACCCCGAAGAGAATAAGCGGTAAAAAATAGATGGATGGACAACAGGGCAATTTCTTTGTGGAATGTGTAACGCTTAAATTGACCTAAAACTAATGTCTCCTGCAAAGGACGCCGTATGGTTCTCAGGAGGACTTGAAGAAAAAGTGTGTTATATTGCAATAATTTATAGTATTGTCCTTAATTAATCAATACAATCGTTAAAGGCCTACTGAAACCCACTACTACCCACCACGCAGTCTGATAGTTTATATATCAATGATGAAATATTAACATTGCAACACATGCCAATACGGCCTTTTTAGTTTATTAAATTAAAATTTTAAATTTCCCGGGACTTTTTTCTTGAAAACGTCGCGTAATGATGACGTGTACGCTTGACGTCATGGGCTGTTAGGAATATGAGCGCTGCACGCACACACAGCTAAAAGTCTTCTGCTTTAACGGCATGATTACACAGTATTTTGGAGATCTGTGTTGCTGAATCTTTTGCAATCTGTTCAATTAATAATGGAGAAGTCAAAGTAGAAAAGAAAGAGTTGGGAGACTTTAGTCTTTAGCCACACAAACACTCAGTGATTCCTTGTTTAAAATTCACGGAGGTGAAACTTTCCTATGGATCAGAGCGGACATGGATCTCAACCAAATGTCAACCAGCAGGTTTCGGTGAGAAAATTGTGGTTAAAAAGTAGCTTCTTACCGGATATCAATTAAGCTGGTGCCGCCCATAAAGCTGCCGTCGACTTCCCTGAGACACTGCGCGTCAACACCCGGCCGTGGACACACACCTCCGACTACCAGGTACTGTTAAACTCACTAAAACTCTAGCAACACAATAGAAAGATAAGGGATTTCCCAGAATTATCCTAGTAAATGTGCCTAAAAACATATGAATCCGTCTCAATGCAATCGTGTTTTTTTTTTCTAGTCCATCGCTATCAATATCCTCAAACACGAATCTTTCATCCTCGCTCAAATTAATGGGGGAATTGTCGTTTTCTCGGTCCAAATAGCTCTTTTTGTTGTCATCGTCTGCGACTTTCGGTAAAGGCAGGGCTTTTCTGTTAGCAACCAAAAGTTGCAAACTTTATCGTGGATGTTCTCTACTAAATCCTTTCAGCAAAAATATGGCAATATCGTGAAATGTGGTTAAAAAGTCGCTTCTTACCGGACATCAGCTGAGCTGGTGCCGCCCATAAAGCTGCCGTCGACTTCCCTGGGACACTGCGCGTCAACACCCGGCCGTGGACACACACCTCCGACTATCAGGTACTGTTAAACTCACTAAAACACTAGCAACACAATAGAAAGATAAGGGATTTCCCAGAATTATCCTAGTAAATGTGTCTAAAAACATATGAATCTGTCTCAATGCAATCGCGTTTTTTTTTTTTTTACTTTTTTTTTTTTCTAGTCCGTCGCTATCAATATCCTCAAACACGAATCTTTCATCCTCGCTCAAATTAATGGGGAAATTGTCGTTTTCTCGGTCCGAATAGCACTTTTTGTTGGAGGCTCCCATTAAAATCAATGTGAATATATGAAGAGCCATCAAACATGTGACGTCATCGTCTGCGACTTCCGTTAGAGGCAGGGCTTTTCTCCAGTTGCAAACTTTATCGTGGATGTTCTCTACTAAATCCTTTCAGCAAAAATATGGCAATATCGCAAAATGATCAAGTATGACACATAGAATGGACCTGCTATCCCCTTTTAAATAAGAAAATCTCATTTCAGTAGGCCTTTAACTAGACTTGAAGTTGTGGCTTGTTGCTGGTGCTTGGAAAAATGTTGTTTCCTGCAATAAAATATGACACCACAAGAGGGGGAGCAAACCCCAGAAATAAGACAAAGTGTAGAGATCATTTGTTTTTTTCACTTGTTTCCAATTGTTGGTAATTAGTTTGCAGCATAAAAATGTGGAATATGATTTTTCTTTTTTTTTTTTTGACGCTTAAGAAATTTTTGTGTAGTAATTACATTGAGTGTGTGCAGAAAAGCAGACTGCTGGACATACTGCAGGGCACATTGTCAGTGAGGGCCTCATGTGGCTCGTGTCTGCTCTCATCATCACCACACCAGCCTCCTCCACGGCCCCCTAATCCCCCTCCACTCCCACATCTGCACCACTACGCTCACAAGTAGACACCCCGTTCACACTTTGCTTGTCGGCACAGTGGCCGGCCAGCTTTGTGTTGTTGTTTTTCCCAGCCCGGATAGCTCCATCTTTGACGGCGTCAAGCCGAGCGTCTCGCGGTTTGTATTGTGCAGGTGTACCTAATTCAGTGTCCCCTGAGAGTATTTATAGTTGACTGTCTCTTCCCGTCGAGATCACGTGATATAATTGCACTCATTCCTTCCTTCCTTCCTTCCTTCCTTCCCCCTCGCCGGTTCATGGCTAAATGAGAGGTCAGGGGTCAGCTAAAGTGCAGCACCTCATCTGGTTTGAAGGGATTAAGTGGGCAACAACCTGAAACGGGACATCAGACCGCTCAAATCACTTTGGGGTGAACTTTTAGCTGCGGTATTTTCACTTCTAGCCGACCGAAAGACACGGTATTCAGCCACCTTTTTGCATTTTACACAAAAAATAAGGATTATGTCTAATTGTCTGATCACAGTGTCAAATTGCACGCAGTTGTGTGTTTATTTTTGCCACTAATCTAACGAGTAGATGCTTTTCTGTTTATTCCATCCATCCATCCATCCATCTTCTTCCGCTTATCCGAGGTCGGGTCGCGGGGGTAGCAGCCTAAGCAGGGAAGCCCAAACTTCCCTCTCCCCAGTCACTTTGTCTAGCTCTTCCCGGGAGATCCCGAGGCGTCCCCAGGCCAGCCGGGAGACATAGTCTTACCAACGTGTCCTGGGTCTTCCCCGTGGCCTCCTACCGATTGGGCGTGCCCTAAACACATCCCTAGGGAGGCGTTCGGGTGGCATCCTGACCAGATGCCCGAACCACCTCACCTGGCTCCTCTCGATGTGGAGGAGCAGTGGCTTTACTTTGAGTTCCTCCCGGATGGCAGAGCTTCTCACTCTATCTCTAAGAGAGAGCCCCGCCACATGGAGGAGGAAACTCATTTCGGCCGCTTGTACCCGTGATCTTCTCCTTTCGGTCATGACCCAAAGCTCATGACCATAGGTGAGGATGGGAGCGTAGATTGACCAGTAAATTGAGAGCTCTGCCTTCAGGCTCAGCTCCTTCTTCACCACAACGGATCGATACAGCGTCCGCATTACTGAAGACGCCGCACCGATCCGCCTGTCGATCTCACGATCCACTCTTCCCTCACCCGTGAACAAGACTCCTAGGTACTTGAACTCATCCACTTGGGGCAGGGTCTCCTCCCCAACCCAGAGACAGCACTCCACCCTTTTCCGGGAGAGAACCATGGACTCGGATTTGGAGGAGGTGCTGATTCTCATTCCGGCCGCTGTTTATTGTATTTGTTTATTTGAAGGACAATGCGCAGTTACATTAAGAAGATGTCTGCACCAGATTTAGCAACATGCTAACTTCCATCTGTAGTCCTTTCATGGTGCATCTAACATCGTGGTCTCTTGCTGGCCCCACTATGGACTGGAATTGTTAGTATTATCGACAACAAGCTGAATGGGTCAAAACACGCTGAGGCCCTCTACAAGAAGGCCCTCTACTTCCTCAGGAGGCTAGGATCCTTCAACATCTGTACAAAGATGTTGAAGATGTTCTACGAGTCGGTGGTGGCGAGCGCTTTTTTGTACGGCGTGGCTTGCTGGGGCAGCGGGCTGAGAGTGAGGGACGCAAACAGACTGGACAAGCTGGTAGAGAAGGCCAGTAACGTGGTGGGAGTGGAGCTGGA
Source organism: Nerophis ophidion (assembly GCF_033978795.1). Lineage (NCBI taxonomy): Eukaryota > Metazoa > Chordata > Actinopteri > Syngnathiformes > Syngnathidae > Nerophis > Nerophis ophidion. The sequence continues at coordinate 29,275,553 of NC_084629.1, read as the reverse complement.
CTCTCTGGCGGTGGTGTCAGAGAGGAGAAGTCTAGCAAAACTCCTAGCCATTATGGACAACACCTCCCACCCACTACACTCGGACCTTGAGGAGAGAATGAGCACGTTCAGTGGAAGGCTCAGACTCCCAAAATGTAACACGGAACGGCACAGGAGGTCCTTCATACCGACAGCCATATCAGACTGTATAATGTATATGTTCCTTGACTGCACTTAAATGTAGAATATATGTAGAATATATTTATATTATTCATATATTATGTATATAATATATGTCATATATTATTTATTATTATTATTGTTTATTGTGAGCGAACTGTGGTGCTGAATTTCCCCCAGGGATCAATAAAGTACTTTCTATTCCATTCTATTCTATTCTATTATGTTAGATCCACTATGGACTGGACTTTCTCAATGTTATGCTAGCCCCACTCGACGTCCATTGCATCCGGTCTCCCCTAGAGGGGGTAGGGGGGTCACCCACATCTGCGGTCCTCTCCAAGGTTTCTCAAAGTTATTCACATTGACATCCCACTAGGTTGTGAGTTTTTCCTTGCCCTTATGTGGGCTCTGAACCGAAGATGTCGTTGTGGCTTGTGCAGCCCTTTGACACACTTGTGATTTAGGGATATATAAATAAACATTGATTGATTGATTGATCCACAATAAAATTACACAGGATTGAAAATACACAACAATTTTAAAATTACATACCAATCTAAATAACAAATACAATAAATGGAGGGTATGTGAGTTACAAATCAGTCGGCGGTCAGGTTACAGTATTTTAGCAGTTTCATTTGAAGTGCAGAAGTATATAAAGTGCAGCAATTTTTATCAAAGTCCACAAACAGTGCAGTAGCCATTAGATGATACCCATAAGGGTACGATTCAATAGCTATATACCCCATTGATATTGCATACATTAAAAATGTTGCGATGTTACAAGATTGTAATGAAATCACCAGTTTGCTTTAAAACTAAAGCCATCAAAGTTAGCGTGTGTGAAAAAAAAAAAAGTTTAAGACATTAAACGTGTATAATTGCAAATTATTCATGGGATTCATTGGAAAGCCACATGGTAAAAAAAGCAAACTGTCAACTAGAAGAGGCAATTCCTGCAAGAATAGCGTGTGAATGCTCCAATGCTGAAGTTGAACTGAAATGTTGACAGAATGTGGTATGAATGGTTTAAAATCTGGGGATTGTGCAACTTGGAAAAAGGTCCCATTCATTTCAATGGGAAGTTCCTAGAAATTTGGGAATTTTGGGAAAAGCGGGATTTTTAAAAAAAATGATTAGAAGCATGAATGTCCGGAACGAGCTGAATTGTTTGGTGTTGGATTTGTTTAAAAATTGGTAAAGAAATGTTGAAGTAGTAAATATTATTAGGGAATTTCTGGAAAATCAGTAATTTTTGGGGGAAATGATTTTTTTTTAAAAACTTGAATGAGTTGAAATGGTTGGTGTTGGAATTTTACAAATCGGTAGAGAAATGTTGAAGTAATAACATGTTAAATTGAGAAATAGTCTTACGAAATTCCTGGAATATCAGGAAAACTGTGAATGTTTACAGATCAAAAATCAACTTTGTTTTTGTGTAATAATTAAGAGGAATGTTTTGACAGTGGAACGGTTGAAATGTGGGTTGAAAAATGAAGGGAGGGGTAGTCGCCAGAAAATAGGGCGGAAATAAGGCTTTGAAAAACCAGAAATTCTGGAAAATCCTGGAATTTTTTGGAACTTGCAAAAAGGGTAGTTTGAATGTCCAGGTTGAAAAATGTGGAAATGGTGGAAGCTTGAAAAATGGCCAATTCATTTTGAATGGGAAAAAGATAAAGTTGAACTGAACCACTGACAGAATGTAGTGTGAATGTAAGAATAGTTAGAATGTTGGAATGGTTTAAAATAGGTTGAAAAATGTGAGAATTGTGCAACTTGAAAAAGGTCCCATTCATTTTAATAGGAACTTCCTTGAAATTTGGGAATTTGGGGAAAAGCGGGATTTTGAATGAGTTGAAATGGTTGGTGTTGGAAATGTCCAAATCGGTCGAGAAAAGTTGAAGTAGTAACATATTGATTTGAGAAATGCTATTATGGAATTCATGGAATTTCGGGAAAACCGGGAATTTTTCCACTTCAAAAAACAACTTTGTTTTTTTGTCCTAATTAAGAGGAATATTTTGACGGTGGAATGGTTGAAGTGTTGGTTGAAAAATGAAGGGAGGAGTAGTCGCCAGAAAATGGGGTGGAAATAGAGCTTTGGAAAACCAGAAATTCTGGCAAATCCTGGAATTTTTTTGAACTTGGAAAAAGGGTAGTTTGAAGGTCCAGAATGGTGGAATGGGTTCAATTGGTTGAAAAATGTAGAAATGGTGGAAGCCTGGAAAATGGCCAATTCATTTTGAATGGGAAAATGATGAAGTTGAACTGAAATGCTGACAGAATGTAGTATGAATGTAAGAATAGTTTGAATGTTGAAATGGTTTGAATAGGTTGAAAAATGTGGGAATTGTGCACCTTGGAAAAAGGCCCCATTCAATGGGAACTTCCTGGAAATTTGGGAATTTTGGGAAAAGTGGGATTTTTTTTTAAAATGATTAGGAGCATGAATGTCCTTAATGGGCTGAATTGGTTGGTTTTGGAATTGTTTAATTCGGTCAAGAAATGTTGAAGTAGTCACTGGTATTAGGGAATTTCGGGAAAATCTGGAATTTTTTTGAAAATGCTAAAAAACTAGAATGGTCTGACTGAGTTGGAATGGTTGGTGTTGTAAGTTTTCAAATTGGTCGAGAAATGTTGAAGTCGTAACATGTTAAATTCAGAATGGTATTAGGGAATTCCAGGAATTTCCGTAAAACAGAGAATTTTTCCTGTTGAAAAAAACGACTTTGTCATTTTGTCGTAATTAAGAAGAATGTTTTGACGGTGAAACGGTTGAAGCGGGTTGAAAAATTTGAAATGAGTAGTTGCCAAAAAAAGGGTAGAAATAGGGCATGGAAAACCAGGAATTCTGGAAAATCCTGGATTTTTTTTTACTTGGAAAAATTATAGTTTGAATTTCCAGAATGGTGAAATGTGTTGAAGGGTTTGAATGGGTTGAAAAATGTGGAAATGGTTGAAGTTTTAAAAATGGCCAATTCATTTTGAACTGAAAAAATGTCCCGGAAAACCTGGATTTCTGGGAAATCTGAGAATTTTTCTTAATTTTTCAAGGGAAAGCCCGCGATTCCTGAATAGGCTGAACAGTTTTAAGTTGGAACGATTCAAATGTGATGAACAATTTGTAATGTAGCACGCGACAAAATCTGGAGAAGAAGAAAAATTCATAGATGAATTTTAGTGTAGAAAACCATATGTTTATTATTAGCACGTTCGCCTCAACAACTTGTTAAGGAAAGTTTAAATGCAGATATAAGTTCAATATATTTTGGAATATGTTCAGCACAGTATCTACTGTTGTACATCAGCATTTTGTTATTTACATTGTTTTGGTTGAAAATGTGCACTTCATACTATACTGTCACTGCTTTCAGCAAAACCTTTTTTTCACCGAGTACCACCTCAAAAAACACTTGGCTCTCAAAGTACCACCATAATAATCACCATTGAAAGACAGTAGCGTATTAGGCCTAAGTAGTCATTAAAAACAAGGTTTTCTTTAACAAGTATATTTATTTTTTTTGTCCACTGTCAAAGTCAAGGCCCGCGAATTAATGATCTAAGGCCCTAGGGATGATATTTTATTAGTATAAGAAGCGGCCCGCAGGCCACAGCCGCCTTCTGCTGTTTTTGCACGCACCAATAGTGTTGGAGGTAGAAATTTTCTAAATGGGGTCCCAGGGACACCATCAAGTCATAAAAATGGGGTCCCACGGTAAATTTTTGGGGTCCCACATTTTTGGAAGCGTTTTGAAAACAAATGATAAATGTATGCATTATCTTGTTATATCTCACATTTTATATTCTGTTCTGAAGAAAGGTTGTCATAAACGTTACTTAAGCCATTAAAAAATAAATAATACAAAATAAAACACATTTTTATGCATATGTAAATGTATTCAGTTATAAACATTCATTCTCTTTCTTCTTTCCTTCATGGATCTAAACTTTACCGCTGCCGGTAGTTTTTTCCTATATTCGTATTGTTCTATTTTCAGAATGTGTTTGTTCTATTTTTGGCCAAAGTAAGTGAAGTGAATTCTATGTATATAGCGCTTTTCTCTAGAGACTCAAAGCGCTTCACATATCGAAACCCAAATATCTAAGTTACATTTAAACCAGTGTGGGTGACACTGGGAGCAGGACTAGGATGGCGGAAGCGGGGGATCGAACCTGGAACCCTTCAAGTTACTTGCACGGCAAAAGTTGTGTTTTTGTTTTTTTGTTTTAATGCCTTGATTTTAATAGTCCGGCCCGCGTGTGCACAGATTTTTTTCCATGCAGCCTGTGAGCTAAAACGAATTGGACACTCCTGCATTACACAATTTGAGCAGTCACACTGTGTTTGCATATAGGAAAGTAAAACACTGTTCTTTAATCAAGTGATTCTTTGGAGCCGGTGTATCACGAGTGGTATGTTGGAGATTCACCGAAGTAGAAAATGTAAAAAAAATTTAAAAAAGTTTATGTATAACATTCTGACAAAAATATTGCAAATGCGTCAAATCATTGTCAAGTCAGAAGAAATAATTAACTGCGAATAATCCAAATTATTCGATGAGGTGGCGACTTGTGGCGACTTGTCCAGGGTGTACCCCGCCTTGCGCCCGATTGTAGCTGAGATAGGCGCCAGCGCCCCCCGCGACCCCAAAAGGGAATAAGCGGTAGGAAATGGATGGATGGATAATCTTGATTAATCGAAATTATAAAATGATTTATTTGATTTAGAACATTTGTCATTCGGCAGCACTACTCTCAACACAGATATAAGTGCTGTCTATTATGTATTTAATACAGAGTAGTGATTGAGCTGCCAAATTGATTTTTATGTCTTATTCACTTCCTTTTCTATTCGGCTCCGGCGTCCTGAGTGTGACACATTTTGTTCTTAGCCTAGAAACTCTGCCTAGCAACAAGTGACATGTTGACCGGTGAAATGTATCCCAAATATTCCGTTAACTGATCATTCAAACTGTTTTGGATTGTTTACAATTGGTTGTTAAAAGAATAGAGGACATATTTAGTGCACTACTTGGCTGCAACGATGAGAGGCGCTGTTGATTTTAAGTCTTATTCTTTGTGGATCTCAGGCAGCGTTTTTTGTCTCAATATTACACAGGCATTGAAACAGGAGTTTAGAAAATTCCCCTGTACTATATATATATATATATATATATATATATGTATATATATATATATATATATATATATTATTCTACAGCAGGGGTGTCAAACTCAAATACAGAGTGGGCCAAAATTTCAAACTGAACAAAGCCACGGGCCAAGGTTGAACAAATTAAGCTTTTAAAAAGAACCCAAACAAGTTTCGCATTGAATATTGAACAAGCAAGGCTTACATAACTTTATAGTGACATGTAAAATCGAGTTTTAGATAATAATATTAATAATGAAAAAATATCAATAGCATATCAATTAAAATTGAAATAAAAATTGAATGCCTCTTTTCTATTTGCAGCCGTCTGAGGTAAATATCAAAATAAACCTTTTCCACAGGCTAATAATAAATTTGCAAATAAAATAACAATAACAAATTAATCAAACATTCAAGCCTTGAAGTAGCAAGGAAAAAGTGCATGAGTAAAACATTAATTATTGCTTGGGGGGGCTATATTTTAGCGTCCTGGAAGAGTTAGTGCTGCAAGGGAGTCTTGGTATTTCTTCTGTTGTGTTTATGTTGTGTTACGGTGCAGATGTTCTCCCGAAATGTGTTTGTTATTCTTGTTTGGTGTGGGTTCACAGTGTGGTGCATATTTGTAAGATTGATAACGTTGTTTATACGGCCACCCTCAGTGTGACCTGTATAGCTGTTGAACAAGTATGCGTTGCATTCACTTGTGTGTGTGTGTGTGTAAAAGCCGCATATATTATATGACTGGGTTGGCACACTATTTCTATGTAGGAAAAGCGGACGTGACGACAGGTTGTAAAGGACGCTAAGGACAGTGCCGTTAATGCACGCCCCCAATATTGTCGTCCGAGTAGAAATGGGGAGAAATTCGGTAGAATGTTTACCCCGGGAGATTTTCGGGAGGGTCACTGAAATTTGGGAGTCCGGGAAAATCGGGAGAGTTGGAAAGTATGAGTATTAGTGGTGAATGCGGTGTTACAGCGGCACCGCCGCTGTATAAAACCGGCGGGCCAGCTCTAATGTTTATTTCATACTGCCTCAAGGGCCAAATGAAATTACACGGCGGGCCAAATGAGTTTGACACCCATGTTCTACTGGAAGGTTAAAATGCCTTTATTTATTTGATCCTGCCTATGTTTGGCAATCTCCAAAATTGAATAACCATGAATTTCCCTTTCTTTCCGAACAGAATAAGTCAGGGGTGTCCAACGTACGGCTCGAGGGCCAGGCCAGACCCGCAAACAGGTTTTATCTAGCCCGCGGGACGTATAAAAATTAACGTGAATTTTTTTTATGAAAGAAACAGCTGTTCTAAATGTGTCCACTGGATGTCGCAATAGCAATTGTTTGTGTCTTTGTCAATGATGTCTACCAAATAAACCACATGATGTTAGTGCACCAGTCGAGGAAAATTATCAAAGTATATAAATAACATACTCTAATTGTTTTATCTTGATAAATTAAAAATTAACCCCAATGAGTTGATTAATGAACATTATCACTTAATTTATTCAGAAAATATAAATGACGACAAATAAATATGGAATACTATTAACCGCAACATGTAAGTGTAAAAAAAACAACAACATTATGATTTTTACATTTTTAGAATGTGCTTGTTCTATTTTTAAACAAAGAAAACAATCTGAAGCTGTCTATATTTCTAAGTTATCGTGCAGTGATTTTACCAGTCCGGCCCACTTGGGAGTAGATTTTTCTCAATGACACCCCCGCTCTACATTAAAAAAAATTTTTAATAATATTAATAATTTTTAAGTCAGGTATTTGAGTCTGTATTACTCCCTGAAGAGCTTTGTCACTTGACTTCTTAAATTTCAGGTGTTTATTTTCACGACGCTTGGTACCAGATTGGGAAAAAAAAACTGGTCTCTACTACTATAACCTTCAGCTTTACAGATGCCACATCTGCCCTGCAGATGCTGTGATGTGCATAGTCACTGTGGCCCCGTCATTCATCTAACGTTTAAATATTCAAGAACGAGAAGTGAGGATGTACCACAATGTTAAAAATATGGCATATATACATATCGTTGATAAACATTATCACATAATTTATGCAGAAAACATAAATAATGACAAATAAAGATAGAATACTATTAACAGCAACATGTAAGTGTAAAAAAACAATTATGATTTGTACATTTTCAAAATGTGCTTTTCTATTTTTAAACAAAGAAAACAATCTGAAGTTGTCTTTATTTTTAAGTTATTGTGCCGTGATTTTACCAGTCTGGCCTATTCGGGAGTAGATTTTTTTCCATGTGGCCCCCCCATCTAAAATGACTTTGACACCCCTGGAATAAGTATTTTAGATGAACATTGTAGAATATGTTTAAGGCCAAACTACTGAATCAATGCGATATCGATCTCCAACTTGCACATTTTCCAGCCTTACGCAGCCCATTTTTCGGGTCATCTAAAGGCGACGTGCATATTTTGGATGTCATCTGGGCTGTTGTATTATTGTTACGTTCACCAGGCATGGACTAATTATTCCAACAGCCTCTTCTCTTTGGTGGGAGTCAGACTGACAGTTGCTGTCATTGAAGTGATCAGCGTGTTTCTCCAAATGTGGGCTGAGGCCGTTTGATTTGATGAAGAATAATTGGTGCCAGCGCCACAATGATGTTTGGTAAACCTTTGTGCTATTTTCCAGGAGGATGCCCACGAGGAATTTTTTTCAAAACGGCGCTCTCGTCTAAACAGATGGGCGGGCCGCTGTCCCTTCCCGTCTCACGTCGCAGACGTGGACCGGCGGGATGGTGGTTATCACCTTGCAGGACGTACAGTCTGGCTCATTGTCTTGTTGTCGCCCCGTATCAGCACTAGGCTGATCTCCACCTAGTCCTCGGCATCGAGACGGGTACCTTTCATCGATTTATATGGCAAGGTCCAGAAGAACATGGCACTTGTTATCATTGGTACATGAAGGGTGGCTCATTCACCTTGAGCATGAAAAGGTGACCTTTAAATCAAATGCGATAAAATGCTTTTTAATAATCTTTTTAAAATGATAGTCTATAATGGCATTGCTCGACTTTAAAAATGTGGTGAAATACCTGCTACTATAATGGTAGCATCATTGTGAATGTTCATTTTCTAGACCAGAGGTCCCCAAACTACGGCCTGCGGGAAGTCTCAAGTTTTTTGTTTTTTTTCATTTGTCCGACCTCTTCCATGTTAGCTCTATTTGTTTACAATGTCTATTTTCTGTTGGATCTACTCTCTATTTTACAAACCCCGTTTCCATATGAGTTGGGAAATTGTGTTAGATGTAAATATAAACGTAATACAATGATTTGCAAATCCTTTTCAACCCATATTCAATTGAATGCTCTACAAAGACAATATATTTGATGTTCAAACTCAAAATGTTTTGTTTTTTTTTCAAATAATAATTAACTTCGAATTTCATGGCTGCAACACGTGCCAAAGTAGTTGGGAAAGGGCATGTTCACCACTGTGTTACATCACCTTTTCTTTTCACAACACTCAAAAAAAGATTGGGAACTGAGGAAACTAATTGTTGAAGCTTTGAAAGTGGAATTCTTTCCCATTCTTGTTTTATGTAGAGCTTCAGTCGTTCAACAGTCCGGGGTCTCCACTGTCGTATTTTACGGTTCATAATGCGCCACACATTTCCGATGGGAGACAGGTCTGGACTGCAGGCTTGCCAGGAAGATACCCGCACTCTTTTTTTACGAAGCCACGCTGTTGTAACACGTGCTGAATGTGGCTTGGCATTGTCTTGCTGAAATAAGCAGGGGCGTCCATGAAAAAGACGGCGCTTAGATGGCAGCATATGTTTTTCCAAAACGGTGCAAATGGTGCCTTCACATATGTGTAAGTTACCCATATGTTTGGCACTAATGCACCCCCATACCATCACAGATGCTGGCTTTTGAACTTTGCGTTGCTAACAATCTGGATGGTTCGCTTCCCCTTTGGTCCGGATGACACGATGTCGAATACTTCCAAAAACAATTTGAAATGTGGACTCGTCAGACCACAGAACACTTTTCCACTTTGCCTCAGTGCATCTTAGATGATCTCGGGCCCAGAGAAGCCGGCGGGGTTTCTGGATGTTGTTGATGAATGGCTTTTGCTTTGCATCGTAAAGCTTTAACTTGCACTTACAGATGTAGCAACCAACTGTATTTAGTGACAGTGGTTTTCTGAAGTGTTCCTGAGCCCATGTGGTGAAATACTTTAGAGATTGATGTCGGTTTTTGATACAGTGCCGTCTGATGGATCGAAGGTCACGGTCATTCAATGTTGGTTTCCGGCCATGCCGCTTACGTGGAGTGATTTCTTCAGATTCTCTGAACCTTTTGATGATATTATGGACCGTAGAATGTTGAAATCCATAAATTTCTTGCAATTGCACTTTGAGAAACGTTTTTCTTAAACTGTTTGACTATTTGCTCACGCAGTTGTGGACAAAGGGGTGTACCTCACCTCATCCTTTCTTGTGAAAGACTGAGCACTTTTTGGGAAGCTGTTTTTATACCCAATTATGGCACCCACCTGTTCACAATTAGCCTGCACACCTGTGGGATGTTCCAAATAAGTGTTTGATGAGCATTTCTCAACTATATCAGTGTTTATTGCCAACTTTGCCAACTTTCCCAACTTCTTTGTCATGTGTTGCCGGCATCAAATTTTAAAGTTAATGATTATTTGCAAAAAAAAATTTTTTATCAGTTTGAATATCAAATATGTTGTCTTTGTAAACATATTCAACTGAATATGGGTTGAAAATGATTTGCAAATCATTGTATTCCGTTTATATTTACATGTAAGACAATTTCCCAACACATATGGAAACAGGGTTTGTATATATGTGTATATATACATATATATGTTTGTGTATATATATACACACACACATATATATATATATATATATATATATATATATATATACGTATATATATATATATATGTATATATATATATATATATATATATATATATATATATATACACACACATTCTGGATTATAAACTGCTACTTCTTTCCTCGGCTTTGGACCCTGGAGCTTATAATACGGTCTGTGTAATTTATGGATGTTTCTCTGCTAAAGGCCATGATACATAGCTTTTATAAAACACATACAAAGTCATTGAAATGGTGTGTTTTTGTTTGTGCTATGGTGCCATTATTTGGACTAGTTTGCTCACTGCAGATGCTGCTGGGTGAATTTAATTAAGTTAGCGTCGTTAACATTAGCTAATATGCTAACACGTTTACGAGCGTCTATGTTCGTATCATTAACTTACAACAGTATTGTCTTTGTATCGTTTTCAGTTTCTCAAATTCCGCTATAAAGTCACCGTGGAGTTATCGGGTCTGTTTAACTGATTGGAGAGCTAGCTTCCACAACTAGTGGGTTCATGACGATGATTTCTGTTTTGTTTGCTGGGCCGTTTTACTGCTGTGATATTGACACCGTTTTTAGAAACTATTAAGGTATGTAAATAAACATTTATAAAACCTTTCTGTGTGAAAAACTAATTTCACAACATAAATCTGTGGCAGTTGTAGTAGTAGTAGTAGTAGTAGTAGTAGTAGTAGTAGTAGTCATTTCCATAGCATACTTACACATCTATTGTTCACCTTCATATGCAAAACTAATCAATAGATTTAGTAATAAATGGCGTGTTGAGTACCCAAGACCGCTGTGTTGAGAGGATGCTCTGAGAAAACGCAAGGTTTGTCGAGACGCACCTCAGGGTGTGCCTCTCCAAAGTGTAGCTTTGACCACTTAGACCAGGGGTGTCAAACGTGCGGCCTGTGGGCCGGATTAAGGCCTGCGAACAGGTTTTATGCGGCCCGAGAGATGAGTTTGCTAAGTATAAAATTGAGTTGAATTTTTTTAATAAAAGAAAGTACTGATTTAAATGTGTCCACTGGGTGTCGCAATAACAACTCTGCTGGGCAAGCAAATGCTTGATACGCAGTAAAGCGCATATCGCTATGGTAACGCATGGCTGTGGTTCCTCCTCTCGATCAAATGGAACGCAAAACCTTCTTCGAACGCATTGTTCTTTGGCACTAAATGGCTGTCAAAAATGAGAAAAGTGACCATGTTCATCAGTTTCTACATCAGTGTGTGTAGTTTGTTGAGTTAGCACAGTATTAATACTTGGACATGACAAATTAAGTATTTGACAAATCATAGTTTATTTATTTTGTTCAATCCCAGATAGGCAGTGACTTCATGCTTACTGCCTTTGTAGATACAATGACGCAAACTCTACGTTCCATTTTTTTCCCTCAGAATTTGAAGTGTTTCGTCAAAAGGATTGTTTGTGATTTGTACATTTTCAGAATGTGTTTGTTCTATTTTTGGTCAAAGTAAAACAAACAAAAAACAATCTGAAGTCGTCTTTGTTTTTATGTTATCATGCCATGATTTTACCAGTCCTGCCCACTTGGGAACAGATTTTCCTCCATGTGGGCCCCTGAGCTAAAATGAGTTTGACACCCCTCTGGGAACCATAATGATCCTTCCACGGGGTTATCTACGGAAACCTTGTTACGGCTTTTACTTCCTTTTTTTAGTCAATTTGATCGACATCTCTGTGCTCGGCCTGAAACAAAACCAACCTTAGTTGGACTGATCCAAACATCTAATTAAATCTGTTGGGTTTATGTGGATTTCTGAGTGTTACAAAACTGTTTTTCTTTGAAGTGGAAACAGTTGTAAATGTGTTTACTGCATATGAAGGAACCTAATTAGCTGTGATTTTGCTAGCATTCATGTAGCATACATGCATAAAATCATCTGATTTGACTTTGAAAATCTTTGGTTGAGGACAGCCCTAAAACACCTTTTCCTTTGGACTTAAACTTAGACAAACTTTAATGATCCACAAGGGAGATTGGTCCACACAGTAGCTCAGTTACAAAGAATGGGAAGTGTAAGGATGGAAAGGTTAATGCAGGTATAAAGTGGACAAAAAAAAATATATATATATATATATATAACATACATGTAATATTTACATATTATATACACAGTATATAACAGGGGTCACCAACGTGGTGCCCGCGGGCCCCAAGTCGCCCGTAAGGACCAGATGAGTAGCCCGTTGGCATGTTCTAAAAATAGCTCAAATAGCAGCACTTACCAGTGAGCTGCCTTTATTTTTTAAATTTGATTTATTTACTAGCAAGCTGGTCTTGCTTTGCTTGACATTTTTAATTCTAAGGGGGACCAAACTTAAATAGAATTTGAAAATCCAAGAAAATATTTTAAAGATTTGGTCTTCACTTGTTTAAATAAATTCATTCATTTTTTTTACTTTGCTTCTTATAACTTTCAGAAAGACAATTTTAGAGATAAAATACCACCTTAAAAATGATTTTAGGATTTTTAAACACATACATTTTTACCTTTTAAATTCCTTCCTCTTTGTTTCTGACAATTTAAATCAATGTTCAAGTAAATTTATTTTTTTATTGTAAAGGATAATAAATACATTTTAATTTAACTTATTATGATTAAAATTAAAAAAAAATATTCTGGAAAATCTAGAAAATCTTTAGAATCAAATTTAAATCTTATTTCAAAGTGTTTGGAATTTCTTTTAAAATTTTTGTTCTGGAAAATCTAGAAGAAATAATGATTTGTCTTTGTTAAAAATATAGCTTGGTCCAATTTGTTATATATTCTAACAAAATGCAGATTGGATTTTAACCTATTTAAAACATGTCATCAAAATTCTAAAATTAATCTTATTCAGGAAAAATGACTAATGATGTTCCATAAATTATTTTCTAAATTTTTCCAAAAAGATTCGAATTAGCTAGTTTTTCTCTTCTTTTTTTCGGTTGAATTTTGAAATTTAAAGAGTCGAAATTGAAGATAAACTATGTTTCAAAATGTAATTTTCTTTTTCCCCCCTGTTTTCTCCTGTTTTAAACCGTTCAATAAAATGTTTTTTTCATCAATTATTCTCTACAAAAAATCCTTCCGTAAAAGGAAAAAAAATGTACGACGGAATGAAAGACAGAAATACCCATTTTATTTTTACATATACCGGTATATAGATTTATTTATTAAAGGTAAATTGAGCAAATTGCCTATTTCTGACAATTTTTTTAAAGCGTGTATCAAACTGGTAGCCCTTCGCATTAATCAGTACCCAAGAAGTAGCTCTTGGTTTCAAAAAGGTTGGTGACCCCGTGTATATAATATGTAAATATAACATATATTGTATATTGCTACTACGGTACATTTAGTAGCGATTTGCCCAGGGTGTACCCCGCCTTCCGCCCGAATGCAGCTGAGATAGGCTCCAGCACCCACCACGACCCCAAAAAAGGACAAGCGGTAGAAAAGGGATGGATGGATGGATATATAATATGTAAATGTTACATATATGTTATATTTTATATTGCTACTACAGTAAATTTAGTGGCGACTTGCCCAGGGTGTACCCGCCTTCCACCTGAATGCAGCTAAGATAGGCTCCAGCACCCCCGCGACTCCAAAAAGGGACAACCGGTAGAAAAGGGTTAGATGGATGGATAAAAAATATGTAAATATTACAAATATGTTATATTTTATGTTGCTACTTCGGTACATTTAGTTGCAACTTGTCCAGGGTGTACCCCGCCTTCCACCCGAATGCAGCTGAGATAGGCCACTGCGACCCTCCGCGACCCCAAAAAGGAACAAGCGGTAGAAAATGGATGGATGGATATACAGTATATGATATATACTGATATATTATATCATTTAATTTTTATATAATTTATACTATATATAACAAATCCCAAATCTTAAGCTATATTCTTTAAAAAAAAGTACAGTTATGAAGTCAAATTACGATGTTGCCATCAAACACCAAATCAAACATTCGAATATTCTCCACACCAGGAGGTGGAGTCCATGAGCAAAAACAAACTTCCTGTTCTGTAAAGAAATATTCGGCAAGGTAAACAAGTGTACAGACATGATCATTTTGTTCGTCATCTTAAGTCAGTTTTCAGTTTTCACAATGATAAATGGTGACTGTATTTTGGACTAAAGTTGTGAAGATGATAGTTTAGAGCAGGGATAGGGAACCTATGGCTCTAGAGCCAAATGTGGCTCTTTTGATGACTGCTTCTGGCTCTCAGGGAAATCTTAGCTGATAATGCTTAACACGATAAGAAATTAATATATCCGCTGGTAATCTGTCACGTTCAAACACTGATGACATCAATTAAACAGACGAGAAGCAAGGAATCATGCAGAGACAGAGTTAAATTTGTCTCAATGAGGAGACGTGTTTTGGGCTGTATTCTAGTTACAGATCCAAACTACGTTGTAAAAGTCCAGCCCGCATGCTTCCTCTATTTATTTGGGAGGTCCATTTTTGACATCACTGAAGCTGTCGCTGAGGGAACGGGGTAAGCCCAACAACTCCAGTTAGATACAATATATGTTTATACAAAAATGCAAATGTGTTGATGCTGGTGATATCGCCTTGTCTGTCTGCGTCACGGCGGTGTTCGGCCTTGGCAGTCAGCAGGCCGTTCCTGAACACAGACACTGATACCAGAATGGCTGGCAATCTTTTGGATTGCCAGCCTTGCAGGGACAAAGAAAAATACCACTTCACTACAATTGACAATAATTATAGCAACGGCCCTTAAGCATAAAAGTTGTGTGATAATAGATATACAAAATTACTATAACATAATCACAGTGTTAAAGATAACATTAAAAATATAAAACATCCTCATGCATTTTAATCCATCCAACCGTTTTCTACCATACCTGTTCATGCAGTCGCATTAATGTTAAGAAGTACTTTATTATTGGTTAACTTCAGAATAAAAAACTTATTAAAAAGAAAAATAGACTTATTATACTTAAAAAATGCTAGTCCTACTTAAAAATGCACGCATTTTGTTGTATTCAGTGTTAAAACATATTATATGGCTCTCACGAAAATACATTTTAAAATATTTGGCTTTCATGGCTCTCTTCGGCAAAAAGGTTCCCGACCCCTGGTTTAGAGCATGGGTGTCCAAACTTTTTCACTCGGGCCACATTGGGGTTAAAAAAAATCACTGTGGGGTCTGTCTGCCTGTCATCTATTGGATGTGTATGTCAAATTAGTGGCCCTGAAGTGGCAGTTAGTTGCAAAGGCTCTGTGCTTTTTGAAAGTCTTTCATGTCCTTTGTGTTCTTTAATGTTTCCCTCCAGTTTTCACCTAATTTTGTGTGGACTCTCTGAATCTGCAATGCATCCATATAAGTTATCCATTGTGGGATGAATAATGTATCGTATCCTATCCACCCATCTAGGGCTGGGCGATATGACCTTTTATTAATATCTCGATAGTTTTTGGCCATGTCACGATACACGATATATATCTCGATATTTTGCCTTAGCCTTGAATGAACACTTGATACATATAATCACAGCAGTATGATGATTCTATGTGTCTACATTAAAACATTCTTCTTCATACTGCATTAATATATGCTCCTTTTAAACTTTCATGTAGAAAAGGAAATGACAACTAAGTCAATTGACCAAAACTGTATTAATGAAACAGTTATTAAGCAGTGGCACAAACATTCATGTCATTTTAAAAACTGAAAGTGCAAGATTGTCAAAGACATTTTAAAACAAGCTATTAGTACACTTTTGTGCATTATGTCACTAAGATGACACATCAAAACAACACTAAATTAAAGTACATTTTTTTGTACAGAACGCCATTACAATAGTTTAAAACAAATAAACTGCACTTTTGTGCATGATGTCACATATTTCAATAACTGTCAAATAAAAAGGAGCTGCATAATAGCAAATCAAATGGCTATGTGGTACTTAACTGCGGACGTTATCTCCTTCTGTTGTTGACTATTTCTTTCGTACAATGTTGATCTGGAAATGGTTGTTTCGGCATTTTGTTGGGTGTGGCACCGAACGGAGATGATGACATGCGGAGTTTCAAGCCCTCTTCATTCTCTAGCGGGTGACTTTTCAAAGGATGCTACAAATTAGCAGTGCTGCTAATTTTTCTTCCAACGCTTTTGCCGCATACTTGACATATCACGGTTGTCTGTCAACATCTTCCCGCTTGAAGCCAAACTTCTGTTTTTCTTGGGAATTCATTCTTCCTCCATTTGTTGTCAGATTCACACTTTCTTTCTCTCGTATTACCATTAGCACCACAGCTATCTTTACCCATGCCGCTACTTCTCTGCTCGCCAAGGGCATATGACGTTGCACGCGCGACCGTATGTGACGTAGGTAACAAGGTGCGCTTGTTTTATCTCTCTGTGAGAAGGAGAGACCATAAAGAGTGAGAAGAGCCTGTAGTGTAACGCCCGCAACTAAAAGCAACTGCGTGAGAACGTATACTCGAATACTCACGATATAGTCATTTTCTACATCGCAAGGATATATCGAGTATATTCAATATATCACCCAGCTTTATACCCATCCATCCATTTATGGGTAGTGTCATGTAAAAGTCTATCCTGTCCAAACAAATAATTAAATCGCTACACTACCATCAGAGTTTATAGTTCATTTGTAAAATAAAACACCCGTTTCTTTTATATTTATTCCAAATCAGTGTATGTGTGTGTACTGATATGTTTACACAGCCGTTGTCACGGGAGATCCCAATGATTTACTCTAAGTATGCATGTTAATTTAATACCGAATTAAAGAAAGAAGTTGGCTAAACATGTCAAATTACAGTACAACCTGCGATAAAGCCCACATTTCGTACGGACCCTAATCATAACGTATCTACAATCATTTGTACTTTTATAAAATATGTAGGATTTACAATATTATCAGGATATGATCAGAAACACTTAATTAAAACAAGCTATTGCTATCATACTGAACAACAACACATTTGTGTCCCTGCTGCCATAACTAACCACATGTTTATGTTACTTGTCTTTTTATTTATGGTATTTTATCCTGGCTAGTCCCAGATTTCATCTTTGCTTTGAGTACATTTAAAATAGATGTCCTGATCTTGCTGGTGGCAAACTTTAAACTACTAATAAAGTAACCTAACTTAACCTTACTAACCACCCCCACATCACACTGTGATGACACTACAAGTATGAAGTAAAAACAATGAGACATGAAATATGAGTATGTGAAAGGTGGGACTCCTACCTTGTTTACTTAGAGTACTTTCCAGACCACCTCCTTCATGTTTTGTGAACCATCACAAACATCAAACACGGATTAAATGTTCCAAACACTGGGGCTCCTTGATGTGTGGAGAGAGAGTGTTTTGCATATTACCCATCAGGCTTTGGAGCGGATTTAAAAATGGGTGTAATTTTGAATAGGGAATGCTTGGACGTTTTTTTTAAATCATGTTTTGTTTTTTTTTTCCATATAGTTCAGTGGACTGGTGAGATTGTGTGGCACATTTATGTACACTTGGTGTGTTGGTTTTTATTTGTTGGCACCATGGGTAAGAAAGGTTGTCTAGATATGTGCATATAAATAAATGTTGCGCTCCATTCATATCAATTATGTAGTCTCGTCCAGTGCGTTTTGAAGAAATTACTTTTTAAAATCATCTATTAAGGTAAACTGAAATACTATTGGAACTTTGCCTGAGTAAGACAAGAACACATGTGTTTTTCTTTAATTGATGCATTCTAAATTATAAATAAACATTGGTAAAAGTCAGCTAACAATGGAGTCAATAGCAGTCGCTCTAGTCCAGGAGTCACCAAATTACGGCCCGCGGGCCGAATGAAGCCTGCCTGTGTCCAAAATCCGGACCGCGGGAAGTCTCAAGTTATTTCTCATTTATTTGTCCGACCGCTTCTATGTTAGCTACCTCTCTTTGTTTATAATGTCTATTTTCTGATGGATCTACTCTCTATTTTATGCTGCCCTTTTTTTTGGCTGCAGCTGTTACGTATACTGTAATATTGTACAATTCAGGGGTGTCCAACTCATTTTAGCTCAGGGGCCACATGGCGGGAAATCTGTGCACACGCGGGCCGGACTATTCAAATCATGGCATTAAACCAAAAAAATAAAGACGACTTCAGATTGTTTTTTTCGTCTTACTTTGGCCAAAAATAGAACAAACACATTCTGAAAATATTACAATGAAAGTATAGAAAAAAAATTCCCTTAGCAGCGGTAAAGTTTAGCTTAAGGGTCACCAAACTACGGCCCACGGGCTGACTATGGCCCACCAGGGTCCAAAATCCGGCCCGCTGGAAGTGTCAAGTTTTTTTTTAAAGATTTGACCTTTCTAATCTATTTTCTACCGCTTGTTACTCTCGGGGTCTGTTAGCCACTCAGGCAAATCATATTGTCTAAAAATCAGAATCAGACATACTTTATTAATACCCAAGGAGAAATTAAAAATGTTCAGCACAATCCCATTCAAGATTGACAGGGAGACATTTTAGGATTGCTGACGGGTCTGCCAACTTCCGTCGCCCCTTACAAAAAGGTGAGATACAGGTCAACAAGTGGGGAGGAATGGGAGAAAAAAATGAAAGATGAAAATAAAGTAAAATAACATAAAATAAAAAAAATCGGTCTAAACCTGGGTCCCTGGAGAGGGGATCCAGACTGAGGCCAAGGGAAAAAAACAACTCATGACCATAGTAGAAATCATGTAAGAGGGAAACATCAAAGAAAACAAAGGACATAAAAATGCATTTTCCCATCGATAATGTGACATCATCGCAATGGAGAGTAGGGCGAGCGTGCAGCAAATGCGCACTCTTTTAGTCTATAAGTATGTGAGGAATATATATATATATATATATATATATATATATATATATATATATATATATATATATATATATATATATATATATATATGTATATAGATATAGATATATATATATATATAAATATATATATGTATATATATATATTTATATATATATATCTATATATATATATATATATATATATATATATATATATATATATATATATATATATGTGTGTATGTATGTATGTGTACACACTCACACGCACTATTAGGTGTCAAAATTGGCCAACATCTCGGTTTATGTCCACAACCTTCTACTACTATCCAGGTGAGATGCATGATTTATAATCTAGAATTAACTTTTACCATCTCGAAGGCAATGCAGCAGCTTTTCCGAGGCGCAGTATGTCAATAAAGCAGCATAAGCGAGTTGTCACGGGTGTCAAACGTATGGCCGGATCAGGCCCTTGAACAGGTTTTATCCAGTTAGCGGGATGAATTGTCGAAGTGTAAAAATGTACCTGAAATTTTTGAATGAAAGAAACTGCTGTCCACTAGATGTCGCAATAGCAATTCTTTGTATCTTTGTAGATGTGTACAAAATAAACCATGTGATGTTAGTACATCAATCGAGGAAAATAATCAAACTGCATAATAACATCCTGTCATTTGATTTTGATATGATTGTTTTAACTTGATAGATTGAAAATTAACACCAATGATTTGACTCAGGAACATTATCACATCATTTATTCAGAAAATATGAATAACGACAAATGAAGATAGAATATTATTAACCGCAACGTGTAAGTGTAGGAAACCCAACAACATTATGATTTGTACAATTTCAGAATTTGATTGTTCTATTTTCAAACGAAGAAAACAATCTGATGTTGTTTTTATTTTTAAGTCATCGTGCTGTGATTTTACCAGTCCAACCCACTTGGGAGTAGATTTTTCTCCATGTGGAGAAAATCTAAAATGAGACTGATACCCCTGCTCAATGTTGACGTACCGAATGATTGTCTCACACACACACACTAAGTGTGGTGAGATTATCCTCTGCATTTGACCCATCACCCCCACCCCCTGGGAGGTGAGGGGAGCAGTGAGGGGCAGCGGTGGCCGCGCCCGGGAATCAATTTTGGTGATTCAACCCCCAATTCCAACCCTTGATGCTGAGTGCCAAGCAGGGAGGAAATGGCTCACATTTTAATAGTATTTGGTATGTGACTCACAACCTACTGATCTCAGGGCGGAGATTCTAACCCAGACCTGGACAAATTAAGGCCCGGGGGCCACATGGAGCCCGTTAAGCTTTTCAATCTGGCCCGCTGGACATTCACAAATATTTTTTTAGATCTTTCAACTGTAGCTGCCTTTATTATGTGCAGTGATGTTTTCAAATGACTGTAAGTCTTGAACTATGCAAAGTAGTTCAATGGTTCAAATCTGCACCTTTGCAGGATATACTCGTTACTATGGTAATGTAGGTCACAGCAGCTCAGACGAGGCACCAAGCAGTGTGGGTGGGGAGCGTTTCCACAGAGTGTTTCCAGAGCGGCCAGCCTGAAATGCGGGTGTCAGGGAGGCAAAAAGGTTTTTACATCAAAGTTCTAAAGCTTAGTGACATATTAGTTGTATCTGATCGTAGGTGGGTTTTTTTTACCCTTCATGTTCATATTCCTGCATTTTGCTTGATTGTGAAATATGTCGATTAAGAGGGGGTGTGACGTTCATACCTTGTCAATATTCAGTGTTTTATCGTCCATAGTTAATATTGTAAACCCCACATTCTTTATTTTATGTATATTCTGGGTGTCTCAATCTGTATACAAAAGTAAAATTACATTCTGTTTTTTAAAGTGGTCTGTCATAACTTTTTTAGGATTCAATCAGATATTATTTTGATGTTTTGTATTAGTGTTCCTAATAATAGATATTCCGGCCCCCCAAACACATTTTTTTAATCTAAATTTGACCCGCAAGTCAAAATAATTGCCCAGGCCTGCTCAAACCACGAGGCCACTGATCAGTGATCAATGCTCCGCTAAAAAAAGTTTGTTTGCTTGAGCACTTTTAATAACAATACGGTTAATACTTGCCTAATATTACGGTCAGGTGATGATAATGGAGTATTGTTATCTGGATTTTTTCAAAGTGGGCTTTATGTGTCGATTAGAGCAGTGGTTCCCAACCTTTTTTCAGTGATGTACCCCCTTGAAAATGTTTTTAATTCATGTACCCCCTAATCAAAGCAAAGCATCTTTGGTTGAAAAAAAGAGATAAAGAAGTAAAATACAGCACTATGTCATCAGTTTCTGATTTATTAAATTGTATAACAGTGCAAAATATTGCTCATTTGTAGAGGTCTTTCTTGAACTATTTGGAAAAAAAGATGTAAAAATAACTAAAAATTGTTGAAAAATAAACAAGTGATTCAATTATAAAAAAAAGATTTCTACACATAGAAGTCATTTTCAACTTAATGTGCCCTCTTTGGGGATTGTAATAGAGATCCTTTTGGATTCATGAACTTAATTCTAATCATTACTTCACAAAAAAAGAAATCTTTAAAGGCCTACTGAAATGAGATTTTCTTATTTAAACGGGGATAGCAGGTCCATTCTATGTGTCATACTTGATCATTTTGCTATATTGCCATATTTTTGCTGAAAGGATTTAGTAGAGAACATCGACGATAAAGTTTGCAACTGTTGGTCGCTAACAGAAAAGCCCTGCCTTTACCGGAAGTCGCAGACGATGACATCACCCGTGGGAGGGCTCCTCACATCCTCACATTGTTTTTAATGGTAGCCTCCAACAAAAAGTGCTATTCGGACCGAGAAAACGACAATTACCCCATTAATTTGAGCGAGGATGAAAGATTTGTGTTTGAGGATATTGATAGCGACGGATTAGAAAAAATTTTAAAAAAATAAAATAAAGTTTAAAAAAAAAACGCGATTGCATTGGGACGGATTCAGATGTTTTTAACACATTTACTAGGATAATTCTGGGAAATCCCTTATCTTTCTATTGTGTTGCTAGTGTTTTAGTGAGTTAAATAGTACCTGATAGTCGGAGGGGTGTGTCCACGGGTGTCTTGAGGCCAGTGTCTGATGGAAGTCGACGGCAGCATTATGGACGGCACAAGCTCAGCTGATCTCCGGTAAGTGGCGACTTTTTACCACAATTTTCTCACCGAAAACTTCTGGTTGACATTTGGTCGGGAACTATGTTTGCTTGACCGCTCTGATCCATAGGAAAGCTTCACCTCCGGGAATTTTAAACAAGGAATCACCGTGTGTTTGTGTGGCTAAAGGCTAAAGCTTCCCAACTTTTCTTTCTACTTTGACTTCTCCAATATTAATTGAATAAATTGCAAAAGATTCAGCAACACAGATGTCCAAAATACTGTTTAATTATGCGGTTAAAGCAGACGACTTTTAGCTGTGTGTGTGCGCAGAGCTAATATTTCCTAACAGTCTGTGACGTCACGCGTACACGTCATCATTCCGCGACGTTTTCAACAAGAAACTCCCGGGAAATTTAAAATTGCAATTTAGTAAACTAAAAAGGCCGTATTGGCATGTGTTGCAATGTTAATATTTCATCATTGATATATAAACTATCAGACTGCGTGGTGGGTAGTAGTGGGTTTCAGTAGGCCTTTAACATCAATATTTATGGAACATGTCCACAAAAATCTAGCTGTCAACACTGCATTGTTGCATTTATTTTCACAGTTTATGAACTTACATTCATATTTTTAATCTCACGTACCCCTTGGCATACCTTCAAGTACTCCCAGGGGTATGCGTACCCCCATTTGAGATCCACTGGATTAGTGTACACCCATCAGCTGCATTGTTAGCCACCTCGTACTTGCCATATTTTATGATTTAGAATGCACAAAATATATGTGTTCTTGTCATACATAGGGATTGTGAATTATAGGTATAGAGAGACAGACAGACGGATGGACAGATAGATAGATAGACGGACAGACAGTACTTTATTGATTCCTTCAGGAGAGTTCCCTAATGAAAATTTAAATTCCACCAGCAGTGTACAGGATTGAGATTGAATTCAAAAAGTAAAAAATAAATAATGGGGGTATAAATGGAAATAACATAGAAAATATTACAATAAGAATACAAAAAAGCAACAATAAGAATAATAATATAACAGTAACAATAAGAATACAACAAGAGAAACCACGCAGTTGTGACCATGTTATGAAAATGATAAAAATAATCAAATTTTAAAAAAAAAGTGCATTTCCCCATTAAGTCAGTTTGTTTGGCAAACAGCGTGTACGGTCGGTCTGACTCAAGTTCCAGCATCTAGCAGCGACTAAAGCAGTTTTTGTTTTTTTTTCCGGGCTCTGCCAGATTCTACAAGTGAGTGAGGGGCAGATGTGTGGTGACAGCTCAACGCTCATTAGTCTGAATCAGTGTCAGCCGGTGACAACTGGCCAACTTGAGGCTTCTCCTGTCACTGGCGCTACTTATCCATCCAGCCCAGACCCACTCGGACTTTGTTGGGCCCAATTTGACACTTTTGAGTTCCCTTTTTTTCAATCCCCAAATTGTGCCTTAAACAGAGCATCTGGGATTGAGTGTTGATAAACTCGCTCCCCGGAGTCTTTGGCAGGGACTCCGCT
Organism: Nerophis ophidion; assembly: GCF_033978795.1. Taxonomy (NCBI): domain Eukaryota; kingdom Metazoa; phylum Chordata; class Actinopteri; order Syngnathiformes; family Syngnathidae; genus Nerophis; species Nerophis ophidion. Next base: position 29,251,806 of record NC_084629.1, on the reverse strand, counting down.
GCGACACCAAACGGGGTCTTCCTCGGTCATGGTTCCCAGCTGTGTGGTCAGCGTCGACCCCTCGGGACGTCCATCCTTCGGGGTTGAAGTTGTGATATCTATTTCAGTCCGCAGGAGACCAGACGCTGGAGAGAATTCCCCGCGTCCGGCGATTACTGACGCTAACACTCCGCTCATATGCTTCAGCGTCAGCCGTGTCCAAACCGCTCAGCGTCCGACGGCTCGCTCTGAGCCATTAAGGTCCGGTTTGCAATTAGAGATGTGTGGCTGCCGGACAGCCAAACAGATGTGCTTTGATCTATTTACGGTAGGCTGGTTGTTGAGTGGGGGGTGTGGTAACAGCTTATTTCCATGCGTGGGTCACATCACGCACCTCTGACATCGCCCGTCTTACAGTTCACTTGACATTCACTGATGTTTTTCACTCACTGTTAGGTAATGAATGGACTTAAGCGAGCATGGCAGCTACTAGTTATGTACTGTATCATAGGCGCCCATCTACAGCTCGGTGTGTGTGTATTAGTGTTGTCCCGATACCAATATTTGGGTACCGGTACCAATACCAAAAGTATTTTGGTGCTTTTCGGTACTTTTCTAAATAAAGGGCACCACAAAAAATGTCATTATTGCCTTTATTTTAACAAAAAAAATCTTAGGATACAGTAAACATAGGTTTCTTATTGCACATTTTTCCTAAGTAAAATAGTGAACATACAAGACAACTTGTCTTTTAGTACCGTATTTTTCGGATTAAAAATAGCTCCGGAGTATACTTCGCACCGGCCCAAAATGCATAATAAAGAAGGAAAAAAACATAAATACGTCGCACTGGAGTACAAACCCTGTTTCCATATGAGTTGGGAAATTGTGTTAGATGTAAATATAAACAGAATACAATGATTTGCAAATCCTTTTCAACCCATATTCAGTTGAATGCACTACAAAGACAAGATATTGATGTTCGAACTCATAACATTTTTAATTTTTTTTGCAAATAATAATTAAATTAGAATTTCATGGCTGCAACACGTGCCAAAGTAGTTGGGAAAGGGCATGTTCACCACTGTGTTACATCACCTTTTCTTTCAAAGGGGATCATTATCACAATTTCAAAAGGGTTAAAAACAATAAAAATCAGTTCCCAGTGGCTTGTTTTATTTTTCAAAATTTGTTTCTAAATTTTGCACCTCCCGGAATATCCCTAAAAAAAGCTTAAAGTTCTTGATTTTCGCTATTTGCGATGCGACTGTCCATTTCCCTGTGACGTCATACAGTGATGCCAATACAAACAACATGGAGGTTATCACAGCAAGATATAGCGACATTAGCTCAAATTCAGACTCGGATTTCAGCGGCTTAAGCGATTCAACAGATTACGTATGTATTGAAACAGATGGTCGGAGTATGGAGGCAGATAGCGAAAACGAAATTTAAGAAGAAATTGAAGCTATTGAGCCAATAGCTATTGACGCTATTCGGCCATAGCATGGGTGTACCTAATGAAGTGGCCCATAGCATGGCTGCCTTATTAGCATCGCCGGTAGAATTTGCGGACCAAACGATCAGGACTTTCGCATCTTGTGACACTGGAGCAACTTAAATCCGTCGATTGGTAAGTGTTTGTTTCGCATTAAATGTGGGTATCTAGTTTCAAATGTACATACAGCTAGCGTAAATAGCATGTTAGTATCGATTAGTGTAGCATGTTAGCATCGATTAGCTGGCAGTCATGCCGTGACCGAATATGTCTGATTAGCACATAAGTCAACAACATCAACAAAACTCACCTTTGTGATTTCGTTGACTTAATCGTTGCAAATGCATCTGCAGGTTATCCATACATCTCTGTGCCATGTCTGTCTTAGCATCGCCGGTCAAATGTGAAGACACTCTGGCAAATTCAATGGGGGTCTGGCGGCAGATTTCTTGCCAGTGGTGCCACTTGAATCCCTCCCTGTTAGTGTTGTTACACCCTCCGACAACACACCGACGAGGCATGATGTCTCCAAGGTTCCCAAAAATAGTCGAAAAAATGGAAAATAACAGAGCTGAGACCCGGTGTTTGTAATATGAAAATGAAAATGGCGGGCGTGTTACCTCGGTGACGTCACGTTCTGACGTCATCGCTAAAAGAGCGATAAACAGAAAGGCGTTTAATCTGCCAAAATTGACCCATTTAGGGTTCGGAAATCGGTTAAAAAATACATGGTCTTTTTTCTGCAACATCAAGGTATATATTGACGCCTACATAGGTCTGGTGATAATGTTCCCCTTTAACAACACTCAATAAACGTTTGGGAATTGAGGAAACTAATTGTTGAAGTTTTGAATGTGGAATTCTTTCCCATTTTTGTTTTATGTAGAGCTTCAGTCGATCAACAGTCCAGGGTCTCGGCTGTCGTATTTTACGCTTCATAATGCGCCACACATTTTCGATTGGACACATGTCCGGACTGCAGGCGGTCCAGGAAAGTAACTGCACTCTTTTACTATGAAGCCACGCTGTTGTAACACGTGGCTTGGCATTGTCTTGCTGAAATAAGCAGGGGCGTCCATTATAACGTTGCTTGGATGACAACATATGTTGCTCCAAAACCTGTATGGACCATTCAGCATTAATGGTGCCTTCACAGATGTGTAAGTTACCCATGCCTTGGCCACTAATACACCCCCATACCATCACAGATGCTGGCTTTTGAACTTTGCGCATATAACAATCCGGATGGTTATTTTCCTCTTCGTTTCGGAGGACACCACATCCACAGTTTCCATATATTATTTGAAATGTGGACTCGTCAGACCACAGAACACTATTCCACTTTGCATCAGTCCATCTTAGCTGAGCTCGGGCCCAGCGAAGCCTGCGGCATTCCTTTGTCTTGCTGATAAATGACTTTCGCTTTGCATAGTAGAGTTTTAACTTGCACTTACAGATGTAGCGACCAACTGTAGTTACTGACAGTGGTTTTATGAAGTGTTCCTGAGCCCATGTGGTGATATCATTTACACGCTAATGACGGTTTTTGATGCAGTACCGCCCGAGGGCTCAAAGGTCCGTAATGTCATCGCTTACGTGCAGTGATTTCTCCAGAGTCTCTGACCTTTTGATGATTTTACGGACTGTAGATGGTAAAATCCCTAAATTCCTTGCAATAACTCGTTGAGAAATGTTGTTCTAAAACTGTTCGACAATTTGCTTACAAATTGGTGACCCTCGCCCCATCCTTGATTGTGAATTACTCAACATTTCATGGAAGCTGTTTTTATACCCAATCATGGCACCCACCTGTTCCCAATTAGCCTGCCCACCTGTGGGATGTTCCAAATAAGCGTTTGATGAGCATTCCTCAACTTTATCAGTATTTATTGCCACCTTTCCCAACTTTGTTGTCACATGTTGCTGGCATCAAATTCTAAAGTTAATGATTATTTGCAAACAAACATTTTTTTATCAGTTTGAACATCAAATATGTTGTCTTTGTAGCATATTCAACTAAATATAGGTTGAAAATTATTTGCAAATCATTGTATTCCGTTTTTATTTACATCTAACACACTTTCCCAACTCATATGGAAACGGGGTTTGTATAAGTCGCATTTTGGGGGGAAATTTATTTGATAAAACCCAACACCAAGAATAGACATTTGAAAGGCAATTTAAAATAAAAAAAGAATAGTGAACAACAGGCTGAATAAGTGTACGTTATATGAGGCATAAATAACCAACTGAGAAGGTGCCTGGTATGTTAACGTAACATATTATGGTAAGAGTCATTCAAATAACTATAACATATAGAACATGCTATACGTTTACCAAACAATCCGTCACTCCTAATCGATAAATTGCATGAAAACTTCTTCCTCGATGTCGATTCTAAACAACTCTGCCAACTCCAAAGGTATGCGCCGCTTCCTCTTGTTGTTTTCTGCTGCATGTTTCACTACGTCCAGCTTGTAATCTGCAGTACATGATTTCCTTTTCGGTGCCATTTTTGTTCAGCCCTTCTCAGTTTTTATAAGTTACCGCCAACGATGAAATGATCCATTTTAAAAGCTACAGCAGTAACATATAGCATATAGCAGTTAGCATCCCATGACCCACAATGCACTTCTGCCATGACCCTCCCCCGCCAAATTCTTATTGGTTGACGTGTGTGTGTGACGATTGCTGACAGTTTCTTCGTCTCTTTCCCGAATGAGATAAATAATATTATTTGATATTTTATGGATATTGTGTTAATAATTTCACACATAAGTCGCTCCGGAGTATATGTCGCATTCCCGGCCAAACTAGGAAAAAAACTGCGACTTATAGTCCGAAAAATACAGTAGTAAGTAAACAAACAAAGGCTCATAATTAGTCTGCTGACATATGCAGTAAAATTGGAGAATTTCTATGCTTGTTAAAGACTTCAAAAATGCGATCAAAATTGGAGAAAAAAAAAATGCATTAGGAATTTGCTGCTCGGGCCCTAAAAACAAAAATGAATCATATTTAGGAAGAATCATATTTAGGAAGAATATATTTGATCTTACATTGGAAGTCTTTCTCCACTCCACAGTCAAAACCGGTATGTTCTTCTAGTGTTGTGGTTTTTGGTACCGGTGCCAAAATTATTTTTGATACTTTTTGGTACTTTTCTAAATAAAGGGGACCACAAAAAAATGGCATTATTGGCTTAACATCTTAGGGTAAATTAAACATATGTTTTTTTTATTGCAAGTTTGTCCTTAAATAAAACAGTGAACATACAAGACAACTTGTCTTTTAGTAGTAAATAAACAAACAAAGGCTCTTAATTTAGCTGCTGACATATGGAGTAACATATTGTGTCATTTATCATTCTATTATTTTTTCAACATCATTAAGGACAAGAGGTAGAAAATGAATTATTAATCTACTTGTTCATTTACTGTTAATATCTGCTTATTTTCTCTTTTAACATGTTCTATCCACAATTCTGCTAAAATGTAATAATCACTTATTCTTCTCTTGTTTAATACGTTACATTAGTTTTGGATGATACCACACATCTGGGTATCAATCCGATACCAAGTAGTTACAGGATCATACATTGGTCATGTTACGGGAAAATTCAAAGTTGGAACTTTCCATGGGAATTAATGGGAATAAAAATTGAATGCAACATGCTAGATCTTGCAGCATGATTATTAGCTAAAACAACCTGATTTAATGCAAATTCAGCAGAATTTTTCAACCCTGCACTGTGCATTCCTCCATCACATGTGCAGTGCATTCTTCCATCACATGCACAGATAATTATTATTGAGGCCACACTAGTATTTGAGGCCAAGGATTTCATCTAGTCAGGTAAGTGTTGATGATATTACTGGGGTAAATATATTTGATTTATGGCATTTAAGTTTAATAGAGGTGTAATTGCTTGTTACTGTATGACTGGAGACGTCTCCACTACTTCCACTCAAGCTAACTAGCTGTTTCTGTACTTGATAAATGATTTTGGCGGCCAATATATTTAGCTAGCTAGGTTTATGTACCACCACAGTCTCATAATGAACCGAAAATATTTCTCTGTTAGCCGTGATGCTAATTTTCTCTATTTTAAATCCCATTAATTTATGCTAACAATGTTAGCAATCCAAATTGACCTATTTTTTGATCTGTAAAGGTCAACTCGCAAATACTAAATCAAAAGGTGTAGTTTCCTCTGCCTTCGGTTCTGCTAGCCATTTTGTTGTCATAAAAGAATGTAGGTTATAGTTTGATTTGGCATGCTGATTGAGTGTTCATTTATTCATCTTGCCTATTTCTATACTTTTGTCTATCAGTAAAATATTTTTAAAGACTACTCCGATTGTTTAGCTGACTATTTATGTTTGTGTGTGGCTTTGCATTAGTGTTTTACAAGATTAAACAAATACAAACAGACTGATGTGTGGAGACATTTCACCCCAACCAATGTAGGCGGAAAGGCTAAGTAAATTGGAAAATAGTGTGCAAAGAGCTATGTCAAAAATGCCACAAAAACGCTCAATAATATATCATAATTTTAATTCCCCATTAATTCCCATATATTTCCATTAATTCCCACGGTCGGTGTCCAACTTTGAATAATCAAAAAATGGTCAATATTTCCAAACTTCCGGAGTTTAACTTCCCGTAGTAAATTTCCGGAAAGTTTCCGGAAATTGACCGAAAACTTTCCACCCCTTTTCAACCCTAGTCCAGGGACATATTTCCTGAGTTTATAAACATGATATAATTTTTTTAAAAACAAAAAAAGATTTTGTGATGTTAAAAAATATTGATGTAATTGTATTAGTATCGACTATATACGCTATTGTACGTGGTATCATTACAGTGGATGTTAGGTGTCGATCCATCAATGGCGTTTGTTTATATTGTAGCGTCCCGGAAGAGTTGGCGCTACAGGTAATCCTGGGAATTTGTTCTGTGGGGTTTATGTTGTGTTGCGGTGCACATCCATCCATCCATCCATCATCTTCCGCTTATCCGAGGTCGGGTCGCGGGGGCAACAGCCCAAGCAGGGAAACCCAGACTTCCCTCTCCACAGCCACTTCGTCTAGCTCTTCACGGGGGATCCCGAGGCGTTCCCAGGCCAGCCGGGAGACATAGTCTTCCCAACGTGTCCTGGGTCTTCCCAGTGGCCTCCTACCGGTTGGACGTGCCCTAAACACCTCCCTAGGGAGGCGTTCGGGTGGCATCCTGACCAGATGCCCGAACCACGTCATCTGGCTCCTCTCGATGTGAAGGAGCAGCGGCTTTACTTTGAGTCCCTCCCGGGTGGCAGAGCTTCTCACCCTATCTCTAAGGGAGAGCCCCGCCACACGGCGGAGGAAACTCATTTCGGCCGCTTGTACCCGTGATCTTATCCTTTCGGTCATGACCCAAAGCTCATGACCATAGGTGAGGATGGGAACGTAGATCGACCGGTAAATTGAGAGCTTTGCCTTCCGGCTCAGCTCCTTCTTCACCACAACGGATCGGTACAACGTCCGCATTACTGAAGACGCCGCACCAATCCGCATGTCGATCTCACGATCCGCTCTTCCCTCACTCGTGAACAAGACTCCTAGGTACTTGAACTCCTTCACTTGGGGCAGGGTCTCCTCCCCAACCCGGAGATGGTATTCCACCCTTTTCCGGGCGAGAACCATGGACTCGGACTTGAAGGTACTGATTCTCATTCCGGTCGCTTCACACTCGGCTGCGAACCGATCCAGCGAGAGCTGAAGATCCCGGTCAGATGAAGCCATCAGGACCACATCATCTGCAAAAAGATTAGACCTAATCCTGCGGTTACCAAACCGGAACCCCTCAACGCCTTGACTTCGCCTAGAAATTCTGTCCATAAAAGTTATGAACAGAATCGGTGACAAAGGACAACCTTGGCAGAGTCCAACCCTCACTGGAAATGTGTTCGACTTACTGCTGGCAATGCGGACCAAGCTCTGGCACTTATCGTACAGGGAGCGGACCGCCACAATAAGATAGTCCGATACCCCATACTCTCTGAGCACTCCCCACAGGACTTCCCGAGGGACAGGGTAGAATGCCTTCTCCAAGTCCACAAAGCACATGTAGACTGGTTGGGCAAACTCCCATGCACCCTCAAGAACCCTGCCGAGAGTATAGAGCTGGTCCACAGTTCCACGACCAGGACGAAAACCACACTGTTCCTTCTGAATCCGAGGTTCGACTATCCGGCGAAGCCTTCTCTCCAGTACACCTGAATAAACCTTACCGGGAAGACTGAGGAGTGTGATCCCACGATAGTTGGAACACACCCTCCGGTCCCCCTTCTTAAAGAGAGGAACCACCACCCCGGTCTGCCAATCCAGAGGTACCGCCCCCGATGTCCACGCGATGCTGCCAAGTCTTGTCAACCAAGACAGCCCCACAGCATCCAGAGCCTTAAGGAACTCCGGGCGGGTCTCGTCCACCCCTGGGGCCTTGCCACCGAGGAGCTTTTTAACTACCTCAGCGACCTCAGCCCCAGAAATAGGAGAGTCCACCACAGACTCCCCAGGCACTGCTTCCTCATAGGAAGACGTGTTTGTGGGATTGAGGAGGTCTTCGAAGTATTCCTTCCACCTATCCACAACATCCGCAGTTGAGGTCAGCAGAACACCATCCGCACCATACACGGTGTTGATAGTGCACTGCTTCCCCTTCCTGAGGCGGCGGACGGTGGTCCAGAATCGCTTCGAAGCCGTCCGGAAGTCGTTTTCCATGGCTTCCCCGAACTCCTCCCATGTCCGAGTTTTTTCCTCCGCGACCGCTGAAGCCGCACACCGCTTGGCCTGTCGGTACCTGTCCACTGCCTCCGGAGTCCTATGAGCCAAAAGGACCCGATAGGACTCCTTCTTCAGCTTGACGGCATCCCTCACCGCTGGTTTCCACCAAGGAGTTTTAGGATTGCCACCCCGACAGGCACCAACTACCTTGCGGCCACAGCTCCGATCTGCCGCCTCGACAATAGAGGTGCGGAACATGGTCCACTCGGACTCAATGTCCAGCACCTCCCTCGTGACATGTTCAAAGTTCTTCCGGAGGTGGGAATTGAAACTTTGTCTGACAGGAGACTCTGCCAGACGTTCCCAGCAGACCCTCACAATGCGTTTGGGCCTCCCAGGTCTGTCCGGCATCCTCCCCCACCATCGCAGCCAACTCACCACCAGGTGGTGATCGGTAGAAAGCTCCGCCCCTCTCTTCACCCGAGTGTCCAAAACATAAGGCCGCAAATCCGATGACACAACTACAAAGTCGATCATGGAACCGCGGCCTAGGGTGTCCTGGTGCCAAGTGCACATATGGACACCCTTATGTTTGAACATGGTGTTTGTTATGGACAAACTGTGACGAGCACAAAAGTCCAATAACAAAACACCACTCGGGTTCAGATCCGGGCGGCCATTCTTCCCAATCACGCCTCTCCAGGTTTCACTGTCGTTGCCAACGTGAGCGTTGAAGTCTCCCAGTAGGACAAGGGAATCACCCGGGGGAGCACTTTCCAGTACTCCCTCGAGTGCTCCCAAAAAGGGTGGGTACTCTGAACTGCTGTTTGGTGCGTAAGCACAAACAACAGTCAGGACCCGTCCCCCCACCCGAAGGCGGAGGGAGGCTACACTTTCGTCCACCGGGTTGAACTCCAACGTACAGGCTTTGAGCTGGGGGGAAACAAGAATTGCATCCCCAGCCCGTCGCCTCTCACTGCCAGCAACGCCAAAGTGGAAGAGGGTCCAATCCCTCTCGAGAGAAGTGGTTCCAGAGCCCTTGCTGTGCGTCGAAGTGAGTCCGACTATATCCAGCCGGAATTTCTCGACTTCGCGCACTAGCTCAGGCTCTTTCCCCCCCAGTGACGTTTCGTTCCACGTCCCAAGAGCTAGCTTCTGTAGCCGAGGATCGGACCGCCAAGTGCCCTGCCTTTGGCCTCCGCCCAACTCACATTGCACCCGACCTCTATGGCCCCTGCTATGGGCGGTGAGCCCATTGGAGGGGTGACCCACGTTGCCTCTTCGGGCTGTGCCCGGCCGGGCCCCATGGAAACAGGCCCGGCCACCAGGCGCTCGCCATCGTGCCCCACCTCCGGGCCTGGCTCCAGAGGGGGGCCCCAGTGACCCGCGTCCGGGCGAGGGAAATCTGGGTCCATGCTTTTTCTTCTTCATAAAGGTTTTCGAGCTGCTCTTTGTCTGATCCCTCACCTAGAACCTGTTTGCCTTGGGAGACCCTACCAGGGGGCTTTATGCCCCCGGACAACATAGCTCCTAGGATCATTGGGACACGCAAACTCCTCTACCACGATAAGGTTGCAGCTCAGAGAGGAGTGTTGCGGTACCACCATGCCCCCCACTGACAACTCTTGTGCCCCAAGAGATGGTTGGCCAGTAAAAAAAAAAAAGTGTTGGCAGCTTTTCTGGGTATGAATATTCAGCCACCCTGGGCATAAGAAAGCTGTCAACACAACCATTTTTCACCACCCAGAGCACTTTGAACGGGGTAGGTCGGGCTGGTTAGCGAAGGGTTAGAAACATATAAGTTTAACACAGGTGCATATATTATTCCAAAATTGTGCTGTATGAATGTCCAAACTGCACTGGGATTTACAGTAAGAACCAATTGAGCAGCCCCATCTGTTAAACTTTTATGTTTCTAACCCTTCGCTAACCAGCCCGACCTACCCCGTTCAAAGTGCTCTGGGTGGTGAAAAATGGTTGTGTTGACAGCTTTCTTATGCCCAGGGTGGCTGAATATTTATACCCAGAAAAGCTGCCAACACCTTTTTTTTTTTTACTGGCCAACCATCTCTTGGGGCACGAGAGTTGTCAGTGGGGGGCGTGCTGGTACCGATTAAAGAGGAGGTGGTTTTTTTTTTTCAAATAATCCCCCAAAAGTGTTAATGTTTTGAAAAACCAGATACCATTTTTGTCTTTACAAAAGATGGAAGAACGTAGGGTTGTATGGTATACCTGTATTAGTATAGTACCGCGATAATAATGAATCATATTCTGTACTATACCACCTCTGAAAAGTACCGATCCAGCACCCCTGTTGGTTTACGAGCAGAGGAGCATGTTCGGCAGCGCACACACACAGAGTACTTACAAGCAGACACAGTGTGTAGACAGAAAAGGGAGAACGGACGCATTTTGGCTTAAAAACTAACGATAAAGGTGAAGTTATAACAGGAAGAGGTGCTTTAAGACATGGCTAGCTAGCTTGCGGCTAAAGTCTATTCGCAGTCGGCAGTGTTTTAGCTACTTCTAAATCGCTAAGCCTCGCCTCCATGGCGACAAATAAAGTAAGTTTCTTACAAGTATCATTATCAGTGCAGGACGAGGAATAGCTAAACATGCTTCATTACACACCGTAGCTTACAGGTGTCAAAATGTAAACAAATGCCATTTGTGGATCTACACCTGTAATGATACCAAGTACAATAGTGTATCTTGTCAATACTAATTGGATTACATTGATATTTTTTGGCATCACAGCATCTTTTTTAAATTTTTTAGATTTATATAGTGTTTATAATCTCGGTAAATACGTCCCTGGACACATGAGGACTTTGAATATGACCAATGTATGATCCTGTAACGACTTGGTATCGGATTGATACCCAAATGTGTGGTATCATCCAAAACTAATGTATAGTATCAAACAAGAGAAGAATAAGGGATTATCACATTTTAACAGAAGTGTTGATAGAACATGTTAAAAGAGAAAGTAAGCAGATATTAAAACCCTCAACGCTACTCAAAGCTTTAAATTTGTTTACTTAACAGATTATTTTGTGGTTTGTGTTTGAAAGGAATAGAGCAGGGAGGAGCAGCTTCTCATTTGCATATAGTACAGTACATGTACACAGTAAGTCCCTCAGGCTTTCTTAGTTATTTTCCCGGCCTAAAATCGCTAAATTGGCGTCAGTTTCAAAAAACAAAAATGGTTGCAAAAGTTGCGATTTGAAGTTACAAGTCACCATCGTTTTAAGTCTTCGACTAAGGGTTTTCCTTGTTGAGTATGATTTGTGACGCTCATAGCCGACAAGACAAATAAAGTCAACTAATTGACTTTTTTTTTTTCCACCTCAAAAAGTCCAATGGACTCAGGCTAAGAATCATGGCAGAGATTGCACGGTTAGGCGAGGTTCTCAGATCGTGCACAGAGAAGATGGTCCAACTTCATCATCTGGACCAGGGGTACCCGAATTTTGGCCGCTGATTTGTTTCAGGGTTTTGTTTTGTTTTGTTTTTGTCAAAGGGCGGTTTCCCAAATATAATCTCACACAATCATTGATGGCAAGTTTGAAAAGTGAACTATCGAATGTGACAATCTCAATCAATTTATAATTTATTCATATAGCCCTAAATCACAAGTGTCTCAAAGGGCTGCACAAACCACAACGACATCCTTTATTCAGAGCCCACATAAGGGCAAGGAAAAACTCACAACCCAGTGGGATGTCAATGAGAATGACTATGAGAAACCTTGGAGAGGAAAACCAAATGCAATGGACTTCGAGTGGGTTTAACATAATATTGTGAAAGTCCAGTCCTTAGTGGATCTAACATAATAGTGAGAGTTCAGTCCTTAGTGGGGCAAGCAGGAGACCATCCCAAACGGAGACGGGTCAGCAGCGCAGAGACGTCCCCAACCGATGCACAGGCGAGCGGTCCACCCCAGGTCCCGACTCTGGACAGCCAGCACTTCATCCATGGCCACCGGGACTCTGCGCCCCCCCCTCCCCCTTCCAAAAGGGAGAGGAGGGCAGAGGAGAAAAGAAAAGAAACGGCAGATCAACTGGTCTGAAAAGGGGGGTCTAATTAAAGGCTAGAGTATACAAATCAGTTTTAAGATTGGACTTAAATGCTTCTACTGAGGTAGCATCTCTGTTACTGGGAGGGCATTCCAGAGTACTGGAGCCCCAATAGAATGTCCACTACCTTGCTGTATGTATACGGTGGTAGGGGGTTAAACGCCTCACTCATGGTACAGCTGTATGCTTAAAACTGCTGTTTGGCCCGCACCGTATTGGCATAATTTCCCTTCGGTCTATGGTGGAACAAAGTTTGGGCACCCCTGAACTAGAGAAAATACACGTTGTAATAAGATTTTTGTAGATGAACCTGTGGAAGGATCATTACCGCAGCCAGAGGTGGGGGCAATCTGTGCACAACATACAAAAGGGTATACTGTAACAATGACTTTGACCGCACACCTTCATTGCCCAAGTTGTTACTGTCAGGTTTAAGCAGTGAACTATTAAACAGAACAAGAAGCAAGGAATCAGGCAGAGACAAAGTTAAATTTTGCTCATGAGGAGAACGCATGGATCTGCACACTCAGTTACAGTCCCCCCCCCCCCATTTTATTCAGGAGTTGCTTAGTTACATCGCCGAGGCTGCTTCAAACTGGAGGGGTCACATATTATGCAAGCAGCTCAGTAGAAACAATACGTGATTATTCAGAATCGAAATATGCTGAGCCTCGTGGTTTTGACCTGTCTCTGCTTTGTCTGCCTGGTGTTGGCTTATCTTTTAGCAAGTTGGAAACAGAAACAGCTGCGGCGAGGAAACTCCTAACTTGCAGTATAAGACTTAGACTTAGACTTAGACAAACTTTAATGATCCACAAGGGAAATTGTTCCGCACAGTAGCTCAGTTACAATGATGGAAAGTGTAAGGATGGAAAGGACAATGCAGGTATAAATAGACTAAATATAGCGATGTAAAATAAAACATATGACAGGTGTCAGGTAATAGACAGATATCATCGGTTGCTGTATGGCGAGTGATTACACAGCTGGATGGAGTGCGGAATGAAAGAGTTCTTGAATCGGACATTGTGGGAACGAAGCTGAAGGAGCCTGCTGGAGTAAGAACTCCGCTGTCCCTCAATTGTCTGGTGGAAATGGTGGGCATGATGGCCAGCAGTTTGTCCAGTGTCCTCCTGTCCCTCAATGACACAAATGCGTGCCAATAGTTTGGCTGGCTTTCCGGATAAGTTTGTCAATCTGGTTTGAACCCCTTTTGCTGGTCCTGCTCCTCCAACAGACCACTGTGAAGTACAGGGCACTGGCCACAACAGACTGATAAAATATCTCCAACAGCTAGGTGCACACATTAAAGGATGAAAGCTTCCTTAGAAAAAAAGAGTCTGCTCATGCCCTTCTTCTAAACCGCATTGCAGTTGTCCTTCCAGTCCAGTCTGCAGTTCAAGTGGACTCCCAGGTACTTATACTGCCCCATTACTGCCACCGCCCGGCCCAGGATCTTGATGGGCTCCACCTGGGTCCTTCTCTTCCTGAAGTCGATGTCAGGTTCAAACACTGATGACATCTATTAATCAGACAAGAAGCAAGGAACCAAGCAGAGACAGAGTTCAATATAGCTCATGAGGAGAACGCAAGCCGCTGAACACTTAGTCACAGTCTCGCCCTGCGCCCTAAGGTTCAACGGGACTCTGTGAACGGGACTCTCGCTGCTGTGTTGGATCCGCTTTGGACTGGACTCTTGCGACTGTGTTGGATCCATTATGGATTGAACTTTCACAGTATCATGTTAGACCCGCTCGACATCCATTGCTTTCCTCCTCTCCAAGGTTCTCATAGTCATCATTGTCACCGACGTCCCACTGGGTGTGAGTTTTCCTTGCCCTTATGTGGGCCTAGCGAGGATGTCGTAGTGGTTTGTGCAGCCCTTTGAGACACTAGTGATTTAGGGCTATATAAGTAAACATTGATTGATTGATTGAAGCTCAGCTCCCGCGTCCCTCTTTTTATTCAGAGTTCCATAGTCAACATCACTGAGGCTGCCTCCAAAAGGAGTGGTCACATACTGTATATTATGCAAAGCAGGTCCAGGACGCACAGTACGTGACGGAATGGGCTGGGGGCTCTGTGATTTCGCCTTGTCCCCGCTTCGTCTGCGTGTTGTCATCGTATCTTCGTTGAGGTCCTTGAAGTCTCTGTCTCGTCTGCGTGCTGTCATCTTATCTTCCTTGAGGTTCTTGAAGTCCTTGGCAGTTAGCCGGCTAAAACAAATATAACATCTGTGGCAGAGGCCACCCCTCAGACAATAAGTTTTGTCCTTGCATAGATTAGAAAAAGTCTAACTTGAGCACAATAGCTAATAACTAAAGCAACGGATTTTAAGCATACCAAAGTTAGTATGATAATATATACATAATTATTCTAACAGTCGATGACCAGCTCCTTGGTCTTATCCACATTAAGAACCAGATGTTTCGCCTGAGACCACTGCACAAAGTTAGCGATCAGTGTCCTGTACTCCGATTCCTGTCCCTCTCCGATACACCCGACCACAGCAGAGTCATCCAAATATTTCTGCAGGTGGCAGGACCTGGAACTAGACTGGAAGTCTGAGGTGTACAGGGTGAACAGGAAAGGAGACAGGACGGTCTCCTGTGGAGCACCTACACCACTGACCACAGTATCCGAGAGGGAGCTCCCGAGTCGCCCAAACTGGGGGCCTTTCAGACAAGTAATCAGTGATCCAGGAGACAACGAATGAACTGACACCCATCCTGAGCAACTTGTCACTCATTAGAATTGGCTGAATGGTGTTAAAGGCACTGAAGAAATCAAAGGACATGATCCTCACAGTGCCCTTCTAACCATCCAGGTGAGAGTGAGCATGATGCAGTCGGTAGATAACAGCATCATCCGCTCCTACATGGAGAAAGTAACCAGTTATGTGCCTTCGCACGAAAAGAAAAAGTACAGCTTGAACACAATAAATAATAACTACAGCAACGGCCTTTAAACATAAGAGTTGTGTGATAACTTGTCCAGGGTGTAATCCGCCTTCCACCCGATTGTAGCTGAGATAGGCACCAGCGCCCCCGGTAGAAAATGGATGGATGTTCTAAAAGCATGTGTGTTTTCACAAACTTAAGCACGTTAAAACGCCTTCTGTTAAGGACTTGCCATTTTGAGGGTAAATAAACACATGGTCTTCTTACAATGTACTACGGCACTGAAAGGATTGCATGACCACAACAGTGAACTTGTAAAACTTGGATAACACCTGCGTCAAATGACCATTGATTCAGACCCCTTGGCTAAGGTTTTCCAGGGTAAATCCCACCTAACCTTATCCTTGTCCACACACACACAATGGTCGTTTAAGACCCCCTCCTTACCTCCGTCCGCCGGCGCAACGCGACCTAGTACGCATGCGCGGAAAATGCACACGTCATAATCACCTCCAGTGTTGCTTTGTGTGCAAGTTCTTACAGTAAATGTAACTCATCTGAACAATATCCAGTGTTGTGGTATTTCAATTAACTGGAATCCAATGGGCTGTGGGGCCCTATTGCAGTGAATCACACCTGAGACATCAGAAATTAATCACATCTTTATTGGACACGTGAAAGTAAACAATGTGATAAAGAATGTTTGACAACAATTAATAGGGCTGCGAATCTTTGGGTCTCCCACGATTCGATTCAATATCGATTCTTGGGGTCACGATTTGATTCAAAAACGATTTTTTTTCAATTCAACACGATTCTCGATTCAAAATCGATTTTTTCCCGATTTAAAAGGATTCTCTCTTCATTCAATACATTTGGTTTCAGCAGGATCTACCCCAGTCTGCTGAATTGCAAGCGGAGCAGTAGATTTTTGTAAAAAGCTTTTATAATTGTAAAGGACAATGTTTTATCAACTGATTGCAATAATGTAAATTTGTTTTAACTTTTAAAGGCCTACTGAAATGATATTTTCTTATTTAAACGGGGATAGCAGGTCCATTCTATGTGTCATACTTGATCATTTCGCGATATTGCCATATTTTTGCTGAAAGGATTTAGTAGAGAACATCCACGATAAAGTTCGCAACTTTTGGTGCTGATAAAAAAGCCTCGCCTTTACCAGAAGTTGCAGACAATGATGTCACAAGGGTGAGGGCTCCTCACGTCCTCACATTGTTTTTTAATGGGAGCCTCCAGCAGCAAGAGCTATTTGGACCTAGAAAACGACAATTTCCCCATTAATTTGAGTGAGGATGAAAGATTTGTGGATGATGATATTGATAGCGAAGAACTAGAAAAAAAAAAAATAAAGTATAAAAAAAAAGGCGATTGCATTGCATTTTTAGACACATTTACTAGGATAATTCTGGGAAATCCCTTATCTTTTTATTGTGTTGCTAGTGTTTTAGTGAGATTAAATAGTACCTGATAGTCGGAGGGGTGTGTCCACGGGTGTCTTGACGCCAGTGTCTGAGGGAAGTCGACCGCAGATACAAGGACGGCGCAAACTCCACAGATCTGCGGTAAGAGGCGACTTTTTAACACAATTTTCTCACCGAAACCTGCCAGTTGACATGTAGTCGTGATCCATGTTCGCTTGACCGCTCTGATCCATCGTAAAGCTTCACCTCTGGGAAGTTTAAACAAGGAATCACTGTGTGTTTGTGTGGCTAAAGGCTAAAGCTTCCCAACTCCATCTTTCTACTTTGACTTCTCCATTGTTAATTGAACAAATTGCAAAAGATTCCTCCTCTCTGAGCTGCTACCTTACCGTGGTAGAGGAGTTTGCGTGTCCCAATGATCCTAGGAGCTATGTTGTTTGGGGGCTTTCATGCCCCCTGGTAGGGTCTCCCAAGACAAACAGGTCCTAGGTGAGTGATCAGACAAAGAGCAGCTCAAAGACTTCTATGGAATTACAACAAAATGAACCCAGATTTCCCTCGCCCGGACGTGGGTCACCGGGGCCCCGCTCTGGAGCCAGGCCCGGAGTTGGGGCACGATGGCGAGCGCCTGGTGGTCGGGCCTGTCCCCATGGGGCCCGGCCGGGCACAGCCCGAAGAGGCAACGTGGGTCATCCCTCCAATGGGCTCACCACTCGTAGGAGGGGCCATAGAGGTCGGGTGCATTGTGAGCTGGGCGGCAGCCGAAGGCAGGGCACTTGGTGGTCCGATCCTCGGCTACAGAAGCTAGCTCTTGGGACGTGGAACGTCACCTCACTGGGGGGGAGGAGCCTGAGCTAGTGCGCGAGGTAGAGAAGTTCCGGCTGGATATAGTCGGACTCACCTCGACGCACAGCAAGGGCTCTGGAACCAGTTCTCTCGAGAGGGACTGGACCCTCTTCCACTCTGGCGTTGCCGGCAGTGAGAGGCGACGGGCTGGGGTGGCAATTCTCGTTGCCCCCCGGCTCAAAGCCTGCACGTTTGAGTTCAACCCAGTGGACGAGAGGGTAGCTTCCCTTCGCCTTCGGGTGGGGGGACGGGTCCTGACTGTTGTTTGTGCTTACGCACCAAACAGCAGTTCAGAATACCCACCCTTTTTGGGTACACTCGAGGGAGTACTGGAAAGTGCTCCTCCGGGTGATTCCCTTGTCCTACTGGGAGACTTCAACACTCATGTTGGCAACGACAGTGAAACCTGGAGAGGCGTGATTGGAAAGAATGGTCGCCCGGATCTAAACCCGAGTGGTGTTTTGTTATTGGACTTTTGTGCTCGTCACGGATTGTCCATAACAAACACCATGTTCAAACATAAGGGTGTCCATATGTGCACTTGGCACCAGGACACCCTAGGCCGCAGTTCCATGATCGACTTTGTAGTTGTGTCATCGGATTTGCGGCCTTATGTTTTGGACACTCGGGTGAAGAGAGGGGCGGAGCTTTCTACCGATCACCACCTGGTGGTGAGTTGGCTGCGATGGTGGGGGAGGATGCCGGACAGACCTGGCAGGCCCAAGCGCATTGTGAGGGTCTGCTGGGAACGTCTGGCAGAGTCTCCTGTCAGAGAGAGTTTCAATTCACACCTCCGGGAGAACTTTGAACATGTCACGAGGGAGGTGCGGGACATTGAGTCCGAGTGGACCATGTTCCGAACCTCTATTGTCGAGGCGGCTGATTGGAGCTGTGGCCGCAAGGTTGTTGGTGCCTGTCGTGGCGGTAATCCCAGAACCCGTTGGTGGACACCAGCAGTGAGGGATGCCGTCAAGCTGAAGAAGGAGTCCTATCGGGTTCTTTTGGCTCATAGGACTCCGGAGGCAGTGGACGGGTACCGACGGGCCAAGCGGTGTGCAGCTTTAGCGGTCGCGGAGGCAAAAACTCGGACATGGGAAGAGTTCGGGGAAGCCATGGAAAACGACTTCCGGACGGCTTCGAAGCGATTCTGGACCACCATACGGCGCCTCAGGAAGGGGAAGCAGTGCACTATCAACACCGTGTATGGTGCGGATGGTGTTCTGCTGACTTCGACTGCGGATATTGTGGATCGGTGGAGGGAATACTTCGAAGACCTCCTCAATACCACCAACACGTCTTTCTTTGAGGAAGCGGTGCCTGGGGAATCTGTAGTGGACTCTCCTATTTCTGGGGCTGAGGTCGCTGAGGTAGTTAAAAAGCTCCTCGGCGGCAAGGCCCCGGGGGTGGATGAGATCCGCCCGGAGTTCCTTAAGGCTCTGGATGCTGTGGGGCTGTCTTGGTTGACAAGACTCTGCAGCATCGCGTGGACATCGGGGGCGGTACCTCTGGATTGGCAGACCGGGGTGGTGGTCCCTCTCTTTAAGAAGGGGGACCGGAGGGTGTGTTCCAACTATCGTGGGATCACACTCCTCAGCCTTCCCGGTAAGGTTTATTCAGGTGTACTGGAGAGGAGGCTTCGCCGGATAGTCGAACCTCGGATTCAGGAGGAACAGTGTGGTTTTCGTCCTGGTCGTGGAACTGTGGACCAGCTCTATACTCTCGGCAGGGTTCTTGAGGGTGCATGGGAGTTTGCCCAACCAGTCTACATGTGCTTTGTGAACTTGGAGAAGGCATTCGACCGTGTCCCTCGGGAAGTCCTGTGGGGAGTGCTCAGAGAGTATGTGGTATCGGAATGTCTTATTGTGGCAGTCCGCTCCCTGTATGATCAGTGTCAGAGCTTGGTCCGCATTGCTGGCAGTAAGTCGGACACGTTTCCAGTGAGGGTTGGACTCCGCCAAGGCTGTCCTTTGTCACCGATTCTGTTCATAACTTTTATGGACAGATTTTCTAGGCGCAGCCAAGGCGTTGAGGGGTTCCGGTTTGGTGGCCACGGGATTAGGTCTCTGCTTTTTGCAGATGATGTAGTCCTGATGGCTTCATCTGGCCGGGATATTCAGCTCTCGCTGGATCGGTTCGCAGCCGAGTGTGAAGCGACCGGAATGAGAATCCGCACTTCCAAGCCCGAGTCCATGGTTCTCGCCCGGAAAAGGGTGGAGTGCCATCTCCGGGTTGGGGAGGAGACCCTGCCCCAAGTGGAGGAGTTCAAGTACCTAGGAGTCTTGTTCACGAGTGGGGGAAGAGTGGATTGTGAGATCGACAGGCGGATCGGTGCGGCGTCTTCAGTAATGCGGACGTTGTATCGATCCATTGTGGTGAAGAAGGAGCTGAGCCGGAAGGCAAAACTCTCAATTTACCGGTCGATCTACGTTCCCATCCTCACCTATGGTCATGAGCTTTGGGTCATGACCGAAAGGATAAGATCACGGGTACAAGCGGCCGAAATGAGTTTCCTCCGCCGGGTGGCGGGGCTCTCCCTTAGAGATAGGGTGAGAAGCTCTGCCATCCGGGAGGAGCTCAACGTAAAGCCGCTGCTCCTCCACATCGAGAGGAGCCAGATGAAGTGGTTCGGGCATCTGGTCAGGATGCCACCCGAACGCCTCCCTACGGATGTGTTTAGGGCACGTCCAGCTGGTAGGAGGCCACGGGGAAGACCCAGGACACATTGGGAAGACTATGTCTCCCGGCTGGCCTGGGAACGCCTCGGGATCCCCCGGGAAGAGCTAGACGAAGTGGCTGGAGATAGGGAAGTCTGGGCTTCCCTGCTTAGGCTGCTGCCCCCGCGACCCGACCTCGGATAAGCGGAAGATGATGGATGGATGGATGGATGCAAAAGATTCAGCAACACAGATGTCCAGAGTACTGTTTAATTGCGCGATGAAAACAGACGACTTTTAGCCGCAAATAATGCTGCGCTAATATTTCCTGACAGTCTGTGACGTCACGTGCACGCGTCATCATTACGCGACGATTTCAACAAGAAATCCCGCGGGAAATTTAAAATTGTAATTTAGTAAACTAAAAAGGCCGTATTGGCATGTGTTGCAATGTTAATATTTCATCATTGATATATAAACTATCATGCTGCGTGGTGGGTAGTAGTGGGTTTCAGTAGGCCTTTAAACAAACCAAAAATATGACTTATTTTATCTTTGTGAAAATATTGGACACAGTGTGTTGTCAAGCTTATGAGATGTGATGCAAGTGTAAGCCACAGTGACACTATTCTTTTTTTTTTTTTTATTATAAATGTCTAATGATAATGTCAATGAGGGATTTTAATCACTGTTATGCTGAAATTATAACTAATATTGATACTGTTGTTGATAATATTCATTTTTGTTTCACTACTTTTGGTTTGTTCTGTTTCATGTTTGTGTCTCCTCTCAATTGCTCTGTTTATTGCAGTTTGTTGCTGGGTCAGGTTTGGTTTTGGAATTGGATTGCATTGTTAGGGTATTGCTGTGTATTGTTTTGTTGGATTGATTAAAAGAATTAAATAAATAAAAATAATCGGTTTTTTTTTCAATTAGTTTCGATACTCAATCGCATGACGTGAGAATCGCGATTCAAATTCGAAACAATTTTTTTCCTACACACCTATCAATTAATCTAGAAATCTAGATATCTGGTCAGGACACCCATCACTCTTTTACCTTCACCTTCATCGTCCATTTGTTTTTGGTGACTTTATATACTCTGGACCTAGACGTTAAGTCTGCGACATACACGGCGGACAATAACTGTTAGTCTGATTTGCCAGTCCAGAAGCATTCACCGTTTTCTGTAGTCTTCCCTCAACAGCCAGGTAATACAAAGCACACGCTACCTTTTTTATCACATCCACGGGAGTTTGCATTCTCGTTGACTCTCCTTTGACAAATTGACATAGTTTTTCGGTAAGTAGGATCACAGCTGACCTGGACATTGGAAAGTTCTCTTGCCGTCTGAGAAGTGTTGTATCCCAAATAGCAGCATCACTTTCTCTTAAGCTATTGATTGATTGAGACTTTTATTAGTAGATTGCACAGTTCAGTACATATTCCGTACAATTGACCACTAAACGGTAACACCCAAATAAGTTTTTTTAACTTGTTTAAGTCGGGGTCCACGTTAATAAATTCATGGTAAATTCATGTGTGATTTCCACAAAAGTTTGTACAGACGGAATGAGAAACACGGGCATGTCTGGATGACTCGCCGCCATATTCCCAGTGGTTAGCTCCGAGTTACGAAACCGCTTTATTATGAAGCTGGCTGTGGCGCGTACTTTCTGACGTCACTAAATGTGTGGGGCGCGGTCTTTTAGGCGTCACTTCCTTTCCGTACTCTGTTTGTAAACGATCAATGAGTCCATACAAAGCTAGGAGCTGGAAATTCAAGAAATAGACGGCGCACTTACCCATGTAAAAATGATCCAAGGAAGGGAACCTTAATCAATGATTTAATGTGGCCTAAACGGGGCTAAGATTCAATAATGATTTGTTTAATGAGTTATCCGGCTTAATGTAGGCAGGGTCTCAAACGCCCTCTGTTAAGGAATCACCATTTTGAGGGTAAATAAACGTGGTCTTCCTACAATTTCTTACAGCACCGAAAGTATTACATGAAATTGTAACGCAGTAAAACTTGGATAACTGCCGTAAAACTCTGTATCTATGTTTTGATGCATTAGAACCTAATACATGCGCGATGATTTTGGCGTATTCTTTTTCAATCACCCTTTACTTATAGATTGTGTGACTCAGAGCTTTCTTTCTGTCACTCGACTTGTTTAACTTTGGAGGAGTTAGGAAGGCAATAATAGGATAATGGTGGGCAGACATCAAATTGTTGGGCAGCCAAAAAAATACAATATTTAAATAATTTGCCTGATAACAAATTTTCAAACTTCCTACTAGTGTTGTCCCGATACCAATATTTTGGTACCTATACCAAAATTATTCCGATACTTTTCGGTAATTTTCTAAATAAAACAAAAAATTGCATTATTGTCTTTATTTTGATAACAAATTGTGACGGGTTTCCAACCCGGATCGTGTGGGTTGCAATCGATACAGGACGCATCATAACAGGATTGACTCGAGTTTATTATTTCAATAAACAAGTTGTTTTGGAAGTCTGTCGCGCCAATTTCTAGCTCGGCAGCTCTTCCTGCTTGTAGCGGCGCACCTTTCGGTGGCCGATGGCTGCGTCTGCTGCGGGGGCTCATCTTGCTCGGGGTCTCTCTCGTCGTGATCGTGCTCGTCGTTTGTCGTGGTCTTCTCGCCTACTTCTGCCCCTAGTGTTCCTCCTTCGCCCCTTTTATGCTGCAGCAGAAGATGATGGGATTGAGAACAGGTGTGTAGTTTACGCACCTGTCTCGGCTGGCTGCAGCGTCGCTCCGAGTGCGCCCCGTCTCTCTGCTTCGCTGCATGCTCCGCCTTCTCGCCGCCATCTTTGGCCGGACCATCGTTTGTCCGAGCCTGCTGTCGGCTTGTCGGATCCGTCCCTCCACACAAATCTTAGGGTACAATAAACAGATGTTTCTTATTGCAAGTTCATCCTTAAATAAAATAGTGAACATACAAGACAACTTGTCGTTTAGTAGTAAGTAAACAAACAAAGGCTCCTAATTTAGCTGCTGACATATGCAGTAACATATTGTGTCATTTATCTACCTATTATTTTGTCAACATTATTAAGGACAAGTGGTAGAAAATGAATTATTAATCGACTTGTTCATTTACTGTTAATATCTGCTTACTTTCTCTTTTAAAGGGGAACATTATCACAATTTCAGAAGGGTTAAAACCAATAAAAATCATTTCCCAGTGGCTTATTTTATTTTTCGAAGTTTTTTTCAAAATTTTACCCATCATGGAATATCCCGAAAAAAGGCTTTAAAGTGCCTGATTTTCGCTATCTGTGAAGCCACCGTCCAGTTTCCTGTGACGTCATCCAGTGATGCCAATACAAACAAATGGTGGATATCACAGCAAGATATAGTGACATTAGCTCGGATTCCGACTCGGATTTCAGCGGTTTAAGCGATTCAAAAGATTACGCATGTATTGAAACGTATGGTTGGAGTATGGAGGCAGATAGCGATAACGAAATTGAAGAAGAAACTGAAGCTATTGAGCTCAATAGACGATACAGACGATCCAATACCTACGATGCCTTAGCATCGCCGGTAAAATGTGCAGAACAAACGATCGGAAGTTACGCATCTTGTGACACTGGATCAACTTAAATATGTCGATTGGTAAGTGTTTGTTTGGCATTAAATGTGGTTGGAGGGAAACGCTGAATGCAAATATAGCTACAAATGTACATACAGCTAGCCTAAATAGCCTGTTAGCATCGATTAGTTGGCAGTCATGCCTTGACCAAATATGTCTGATTAGCACATAAGTCAATAACACCAACAAAACTCACCTTTGTGATTTTGTTGACTTTATTGTTGCAAATGCATCTGCAGGTTATCCATGCATATCTGTGCCATGTCTGTCTTAGCATCGCCGGTAAAATGTGCAGACACTCCGGCACATTCGATGGGGGTCTGGCGGCAGATTTCTTTGACTTCATCGTTGGAAATGCATCTGCTTTGAGTGTCGCAGGATATCCACGCAATCTTGCCATCTCTGTAGTAGCATAGCTTTCGTCGGTAAAGTGTGCGGAACAAACGACTGACCATTTGGTCGGCTTTCCCCACACCCTCGTATTTTGAACAAATGTCGTCCAATTTCTTGCCACTTTCGCATCTTTGGGCCAGTGGTGCAACTTAAATCCCTCCCTGTTAGTGTTGTTACACCCTCCCAAGGTTACAGAAAATAGTCAAAAAAACGGAAAATAACAGAGCTGAGACGCGGTGTTTGTAATGTGTTTGAGAAAATGGCAGCTTTATTACCTAGGTGACGTCACGTTCTGACGTCATCGCTCCGAGAACGATAAATAAAAAGCGTTTAATCCGCCAAAATTCACCCATTTAGAGTTCGGAAATCAGTTAAAAAAATATGTGGTCTTTTGTCTGCAACATCAAGATATATATTGACGCTTGCGTAGGTCTGGTGATAATGTTCCCCTTTAACATGTTCTATCTACACTTCTGTTAAAATGTAATAATCACTTATTTTTCTGTTGTTTAATACTTTTCATTAGTTTTGAATGATACCTCACATTTGGGTATCAATCCGATACCAAGTAGTTACAGGATCATGCATAGTAGTATCGACGAGATACGCTTCTGTACTTCATCATTACAGTGGATGTTAGGTGAGCTACGGTGTGTAGTGAAGCATGTTTAGCTATTGCTCGTCCTGCAGTGATATAGATAAGTGTAAGAAATGTTATTTATTTGTCGCCATGGAGGCAAGGATTAGTGATTTAGAAGTGGCTAAAACTCTGTGGACTGGGGCTGGAATTTAGCCGCTAGCTAGCCATGTCTTAAAGCACCTCTTCCTGAGGGTGTTTCAGTGTTACAACTTCACCTTTATCGTTAGTTTTTAAGCCTTTCTCCCTTTTTTGTCTACACACCGTGTCTGCTTCTAAGTATTCTGTGATTGTGCGCTGCCGAACATGCTCCTCTGCTCATAAAACCAGCAATGTACTTTTCAGTGGCGGTATAGTACCGAATATAATTAATCAGTATCGCGTTACTATACTAATACCGGTATAACGTACAACCCTACTTCCTACATAAACTCTCCAACAAGGGTATTTACTCATAGTAGTCATAAAAAAAATAAAGCAGCAAACACATGAAGAGAAATAAACATGATGAATAGATATGTGGGGATAGGTTGATTGGCAACACTAAATGGTCCCCTAGTGTGTGAATGTGAGTGTGAATGTTGTCTGTCTATCTGTGTTGGCCCTGTGATGAGGTGGCGACTTGTCCAGGGTGTACCCTGCCTTCCGCCCAATTGTAGCTGAGATAGGGGCCAGCGCCCCCCGCGACCCCGAAAGGGAATAAGCGGTAGAAAATGGATGGAATAGATATGTAACATAGAATAGAATAGAATGGACTTTATTGTCATTATACTTGCATATAACGAGATTAAAGACTCCAACTTAAGGTGCGGTAGTGGGAACAAATATGGGGTGAAATAAATAACACAAGAGGTATTAATAAAGGAAAAAACTAACAATTGAAATAAACAGACTACTATCCAATAAAGATAATAAGCAATCGTGTACAATATACAAAACACTATAGAAATACAAAATACTGTACAATAGTGTCGGACGTATTGCACTCGAATTGTACTATTGCACAGTAGGGTATTAGGTTAGGATATTGTATAGGGGTGAATTATTATTATTATAAGTTAGAGTCCAACATGGTGACAGCTTTGGGAAAGAAGCTGTCTCCGAGCCTGTTTGTTCTGGCTCTGATACACCTGTAGCGCCTGCCTCATGGTAGCAAGTCGAACAGGGGGAAGAAAGGGTGCTGTCCTAGGTAATGTTTTTTTGCTCTGTTGAGGCAACGGGAGTTGTGTAAATCCTTCAGGGAGGGCAGGGGACAGCCGATGTTTTTTTGTGCAGACTTTATGACCCTCTGAATTGCCTGTTTGTCTGCCTCAGTGCAGCTGGCGTACCACACTGTTATGCAGTCAGCAGGCTCTCGACAGACGAGCGGTAGAAGGTCACCATCAGCTGTCTCTCCAGTCTGCTCTTCCTCAGCATTCTCAGGAAGTGGAGTCTCCGCTGGGCCTACAGGATGACCGCAGTTGTATGTGGGGTCTAGGACAGGTCAGCAGATGTGAGGGTGCCGAGGAACTTGAAGGAGCTGACTCTCTCCACCTCCTCGCCTTTGATGTAGAGGGTGTCTGCAGTCTTTTTCCTGAAGTCAAAGATGAGTTCCTTGGTTTTTGTGGTGTTCAGTGCCGGATTATTCACTGAACACTACGCTGACAGAGGCAGGAACATTTAGTCCTGCGCTTATTTTTTTCCACCCGTGTCACTTTCCTTGTTACCACTTTGCTCTTATTGAATATTCACAGGTCACTCGCGCGGCACTTAGCGCTCGTCCCTCCACCGCAACACATCGCTAACCGACAACAAGTCACTTGTGAGCACTTTTCACAGCGACACCAATGTGTGAGGCAAATTGAGATTTCATCATGTTCAGATGTCGTCTGTGGCACGCCTCCAGGGGGAAAGGCTTAATAACTCCGCTGACATTATGAATTATGAATGAACTCGCCTCATTTTCTGAAGGCGCACTGAGGGTGTGCGCAAGATACATGCAGTTACTTCTTAAATATAAATATATCGCCATAATGCTGCATTAAAGTTGTATGGTATACCGGTATTAGTATAGTACCGCGATACTAATTAATCATATTCGGTACTATACCGCCTCTGAAAAGTACCGGTTTGCCACTCCCCCTCACTTTCGTCGGCGTCACGTCATGTCATTGCTGGTTTTCGAGCAGAGGAGCATGTTCCGCAGTTCGAAAACATTAATCCTCGCCTCCATGGCAACAAATAAAGTAAGTTTCTTATAAGTATCTTTATCACTGCAGGATGAGGAATAGCTAAACATGCTTCACTACACCTGTTGGAGTCTATCTATATTATTTATTTAATAATCGTTCTGACAATGAAATCCAATAATGCCATTGATGATGTGGATTAATTATTGGATGTTTTAGATGGATTATGATTGACTGATTGTGCTCAGCTGCTCACGCTCCTCTCGGTGGGCCACTTCCTCCTCCTATGATTAAGAAGACAGCTGGGCGCCCTTTGTCTGTCTATTAGAAATGCGCGGAACCAACATTTTATCAGAACCGCAACCGCCCGTTAAAATACATCAGAGGTTGTGATTACGTCAATACTTTTTGGCATCACAACATCTTCTTTCGTTTTATGTTATATATTATGTTTATAAACTCAAAAAAATATGTCCCTGGACATGAGGACTTTGAATATGACCAATGTATGATCCTGTAACTTCTTGGTATCAAATTGATACCCACATTTGTGGTATCATCCAAAACTAATGTAAAGTATCAAACAAGAGAAGAAAAAGTGATTATTACATTTTAACAAAAGTGTAGATAGAACATGTTAAAAGAGAAAGTAAGCAGATATTAACAGTAAATGAACAAGTAGATTAATAATTAATTTTCTACCACGTGTCCTTAATAATGTTTACAAATTAATAGGTAGATAAATGACACAATATGTTACTGCATACGTCAGCAGCTAAACAAGGAGCCTTTATTTGTTTACTTACAAATAAAAGACAAGTTTTTTTTCTATGTTCACTATTTTATTTAAGGACCAACTTGCAATAAGAAACATATGTTTCGGCAAAATTGAAACAGGGATAGCTCAGGGTAGTGTCTTGGGACCGATACTATTCAGTCTACACATCAATGACCTACCAGATGTATGTACAGATTTAGATTTACAAATGTATGCGGATGTCACAGTCGTATATACATCTGGTAAGACCTGTACTCTAGTTGCTGAAAAGCTAAATGCTAAATTAGACAAAATAGCATCTTGGCTGGCATCATCCTGTTTAACCCTGAACACTAAAAAGACTAACTCTGTCTGCTTCTCCATAAAAAAGCAACCTCAAACAAACCTGAATTTTAAAAATTAATGATGAGGTACCTGAAGTCAAATACTTGGGCATAATCATAGACTATCAGCTGAATTTTAAAAGTCACATTAAGAAAATGTGTAAAAACCTGAAGGCCAACCTACAGTAGGCTGTTTTAAAGGCCTACTGAAACCCACTACTACCCACCACGCAGTCTGATAGTTTATATATCAATGATGAAATATTAACATTGCAACACATGCCAATACGGCCTTTTTAGTTTACTAAATTGCAATTTTAAATTTCCCGGGAGTTTCGTCTTGGAAACGTCGTGTAATGATGACGTGTACGCAAGACGTCACGGGTTTTTAGGAAGTATGAGCGCTGCACACACATATAGCTAAAAGTCGTCTCCTTTAACGGCATAATTACACAGTATTTTCGACATCTGTGTTGCTGAATCTTTTGCAATTTGTTCAATTAATATTGGAGAAGTCAAAGTAGAAAGATGGAGTCGGGAAGCTTTAGCCTTTAGCCACACAAACACACGGTGATTCCTTGTTTAAAATTCCCGGAGGTGAAAATTTACTATGGATTAGAGCGCGGTCAAGCGAACATGAAACACAACGGAATGTCAACCAGCAGGTTTCGGTGAGAAAATTGTGATTAAAAAGTCGGTTCTTACCAGAGAAAAGCTGAGCTTGATCCGTCAATAGCTGCCGTCGACTTCCCTGAGACACTGCGCGTCAACACACCCGTGGAGACACCCTTCCGACCATCAGGTATTATTTAACTCACTAAAACACTAGCAACACAATAGAAAAATAAGGGATTTCCCAGAATTATCCTAGTAAATGTGTTTAAAAACATCGGAATCCGTCCCAATGCAAACGCTTTTTTTTTTTTTTTACTTTGTTTTTTTCTAGTCCGTCGCTATCAATATCCTCAAACAAGAATCTTTCATCCTCGCTTAAATTAATGGGGAAATTGGCGTTTTCTCGGTCAGAATAGCACTTTTTGTTGGAGGCTCCCATTAAAAACAATGTGAATATGTGAGGAGCCATCAACATGTGACGTCATCGTCTGCGACTTCCGGTAAAGGCAAGGCTTTTTTATTAGCGACCAAAAGTTGCGAACATTTTTGTCGATATTCTCTACTAAATCCTTTCTGCAAAAATATAGCAATATCGCGAAATGATGAAGTATGACACATAGAATGGACCTGCTATCCCCATTTAAATAAAAACATCTCATTTCAGTAGGCCTTTAAGGTTATAAGAAACTGCTTAACTCTCCGCTGTGCTTTTACTTTTATGAATTCAATGATTATTTCACACATATCTTATGGCTTAACTACATGGTCCCAGGCACACCAGTCATCAGTCAAGACCATTGAGTGTCTTTATAACTGCGCCTTGAAAGTCCTAGACAAGAAGAGTATATGATATCGTCATTGCCAAATTTTAACCAAATACAATATTTTAAGTTTTACCAATTTTATTTTGTTACATACAGTCAAACTGGTTTTTAAATGCTTGGATAACTCTACTCCCCAGTTGCTCTGCAAGGCAATTACTAGACTGCAAAGTGGTACCAGATCTACCACCAGAACAATGTCAAAAGGCAACTGTTGCGTTCCATTCCATAGAACATGGGTGTCAAACTCTGGCCCGCCGTGTAATTTCATTTGGCCCTTGAGGCAATATCAAATTAAACATTAGAGTTGGCCTGCTGGTATTATACAGCGGCGATGCCGCTCCAACACCGCTAATCCTCATACTTGCCAACCCTCCCGAGACTCCCGAAGCTCAGTGCCCCTCCTGAAAATCTCCCGGATGGACCATTCTCCCAAATTTCGCCCGATTTCCACCCGGCCAACAATATTGTTTTAATGGCAATTCCTTTAGCTTTCTCTACAACCTTGCATCACGTCCGCTTTTCCTACATACAAACATTGTGCCGTCCGAGTCACACAATATAAACGGATTTTACACACACATAAGTTAATGCAAGGCATGCTTGATCAGGTCACACTCAGGGTGGCTGAATAAACAATTTTAACGCTGTTACAAATATGCGCCACACTGTGAAGCCACACCAAACAAGAATGACAAACACATTTCGGGAGAACATCCGCACCATAACACGACATAAACACAACTGAACAAATACTCAGAACCCCTTGCAGCACTAACACTTCTGGGACGCTACAATATATAATTTGATATGCCATTGATATTTTTTAATTATTATTATGTTTATTTGAAACTCTATTTTGCATGTCGCTATAAAGTTATATAAGCCTTGCTTGTTCAATATCCAATGCAAAACTTGTTTGGGTCCCTATCAAAAGGTTAATTTGTTCAACCTTGGGCCTCGGCTTTGTTCAGTTTAAAATTTTGGCCCGCTCTGTATTTGAGTTTGACACTCCTGCCGTAGAACATCTTTTGCCCAGACTGCCTTTTCAATAAAAGGACCACAACTATGGAACTCTTTACCTGACACTTTGAAAAGTATATCTGCACTTGTCACTTTCAAAAAACAAACACAATTATGGCTAGTTGAGCAGCAATCGTGTTCCCATCTTTAGTTTTTACACATTTTTACTAATTGGTTTTTATCTAGTCTGCACGTTGTGTTGTTATTATTATTATTGGCTTTTATCTAGTTTTACCCTTTGTATATATTTTTCCATCCATCCATCCATCCATATTCTTCCGCTTATCCGAGGTCGGGTCGCGGGGGCAACAGCCTAAGCAGGGAAACCCAGACTTCCCTCTCCCCAGCCACTTTGTCTAGCTCTTCCCGGGGATCCCGAGGCGTTCCCAGGCCAGCCGGGAGACATAGTCTTCCCAACGTGTCCTGGGTCTTCCCCGTGGCCTCCTACCGATTGGACGTGCCCTAAACACCTCCCTAGGGAGGCGTTCGGGTGGCATCCTGACCAGATGCCCGAACCACCTCATCTGGCTCCTCTCGATGTGGAGGAGCAGCGGCTTTACTTTGAGTTCCTCCCGGATGACGGAGCTTCTCACCCTATCTCTAAGGGAGAGCCCCGCCACACAGCGGAGGAAACCCAAAGCTCATGACCATAGGTGAGGATGAGAACGTAGATCGACCTGTAAATTGAGAGCTTTGCCTTCCGGCTCAGCTCCTTCTTCACCACAACGGATCGGTACAACGTCCGCATTACTGAAGACGCCGCACCGATCCGCCTGTCGATCTCACGATCCACTCTTCCCTCACTCGTGAACAAAACTCCTAGGTCCTTTTCCGGGCGAGAACCATGGACTTGGACTTGGAGGTGCTGATTCTCATTCCGGTCGCTTCACACTCGGCTGCAAACCGATCCAGTGAGAGCTGAAGATCCCGGTCAGATGAAGATCCCGGTCAGATGAAGCCATCAGGACCACATCATCTGCAAAAAGCAGAGACCTATTCCTGCGGTCACCAAACCGGAACCCCTCAACGCCTTGACTGCGCCTAGAAATATTATATATTATTTTTATTATCATTATTATCGACTCATTTTTGCCTTATTTTTTTATTTTCCTGTTTTAATGATGTTGGATCTGTGTTGTTGTTGTTGTTGTTGGGGACAAGTGTTGTATGTTAGCTTTGGCTACAAACACTATGATGCATACTTTGGATAACTGTTTCAGATGTCTATGTTTTTTTGTATCTGTCCCTATTTCAAATAAACCTTAATAATAATAATAATGTACCCTAAGATTTTTTGTTAAAGGGGAACATTATCACAATTTCAAAAGGGTTAAAAACAATAAAAAACAGTTCCCAGTGGCTTGTTGTATTTTTTGAAGTTTTTTTCAAAATTCTACCGGTCCCCAAATATATCTCTAAAAAAAGCTTTAAACTGCTTGATTTTCGCTATTTGCGATGCGACTATCCATTTCCCTGTGA
The DNA here is from genome assembly GCF_033978795.1 of Nerophis ophidion. NCBI lineage: Eukaryota > Metazoa > Chordata > Actinopteri > Syngnathiformes > Syngnathidae > Nerophis > Nerophis ophidion. The sequence continues at coordinate 29,219,780 of NC_084629.1, read as the reverse complement.
TGTCATACAGTGCTGCCAATGTAAACAAACAACGGCGAATACCACAGCAAGATATAGCGACATTAGCTCGGATTCAGAGTCGGGTTTCAACGACTTAAGCGATTTAGCAAATTACGCATGTATTGAAACGGATGGTTGGAGTATGAAAGTATTGCAGAAGAAACTGAACTGAAGCTATTGACGCTATTCATAGCTGCGTTAGCATCGCCGGTAAAATGTGCGGACCAAACGATCAGGACTTTCGCATCTCGTGACACTGAGCAACTTAAATCCTTCAATTGGTAAGTGGTTTTTTCGCATTAAATGTGGGTGGAAGGAAAGGTAATATAGTTTCAAATGCATCTGCAAGTTATCCATATATCTCTGTGCCATGTCTGCTTTAGCACCGCCGGTAAATAGCATGTTAGCATCGATTCGCGTAGCATGTTAGCATCGATTAGCTGGCAGTCAACAGCAACAAAACTCACCCTTGTGAATTTGTTGACTTTATCGTTGCAAATGCATCTGCAGGTTATCTATACATCTCTGTGCCATGTCTGCTTTAGCACCGCCGGTAAATAGCATGTTAGCATCGATTAGCGTAGCATGTTAGCATCGATTAGCTGGCAGTCAACAGCAACAAAACTCACCCTTGTGAATTTGTTGACTTTATAGTTGCAAATGCATCTGCAGGTTATCTATACATCTCTGTGCCATGTCTGCTTTAGCACCGCCGGTAAATAGCATGTTAGCATCGATTAGCATAGCATGTTAGCATCGATTAGCTGGCAGTCACGCCGCAACAAAATATGTCTGATTAGCACATAAGTCAACATCAACAAAACTCACCTTTGTGATTTAGTTGACTTTATCGTCGCAAATGCATCTGCAGGTTATCCATACATCTCTGTGCCATGTCTGTCATCGCCGGTAAAATGTGGAGACACTTTGGTACATTCAATGGGGGTCTGGCGGCAGACTCTTTCGCATCTTCGGGCCAGTGGTGCAACTTGAATCCCTCCCTGTTAGTGTTGTTACACCCTCCGACAACACACCAACGAGGCATGATGTCTCCAAGCTTCCAAAAAATAGTCGAAAAAACGGAAAATAACAGAGCTGACACCTGGTGTTTGTAATGTGTTGAAAATGAAAATGGTGGCTGTATTACCTCGGAGACGTCACGTTCTGACGTCATCGCAAAAAGAGTGATAAACAGAAAGGCGTTTAATTCGCCAAAATTCACCCATTTAGAGTTCGGAAATCGGTTAAAAAAATATATGGTCTTTTTTCTGCACCATCAAGGTATATATTGACGCTTACATAGGTCTGCTGATAATGTTCCCCTTTATTTATCGTGGTCCTTTTTATTTAGAAAAGTACCGAAAATAATAAAAATACTTTTGGTACTGGTGCCGGTACCAAAATGTTGGTATAGGGACAACACTATGATGCATACGTTCCGGTGTAGCCTGAAGCTTTCAAGGCCACAGACATAGTACTGTGAGTGCGGTGGTCCGCAGGTGAACCGTGTGTAAACAAGTGCTGAAAAAGGAGTTTTTGCCTTTAAACTTAAACCTTTCTTTACAATTTCTTAAATATACTCTACCCTCAATGCTGAGGATCAGTGTTTCTTTAAAAATAGCCGTAACCCTACAATGGTAATATTCTTAAGTCTGGTTGGACCTGCTCATTAATTCAGTGAAATGAAGTGAGAGGATGAATCAGAGTGAACCCAACAGGAAAAGTAAGCTTTAATTGTAGTTCCGGTGATTTCGGGGCTACTTAGCGTCGGTGTTACTTCCAGCTTTTCTTGCCTCAAAGAGAAAATCCACGTCTTGTTTTTCTACCCAAATCTGTCACCCCTCTTCTCATCTCTATCTCTTTTGCTCATAATTGCTGGGTCAGTAGCTTTATGTCGGGCCGGGTCAGGGGGCGCAGACTGGTTCTGTCCACCAGTTTTCGGGCCTTAGGGTTAATGCCTTCTGACACGCTCAGCTCCATCATTCCCGGCCACATCATTCCAGTAATGTAGAAGTCATCAAGGGCCTCGGGATCGTGTGAAGTCTCTCATCTGGAAAGCTCTCGTCGAATTCCTCATGAAGAGTGCAGAAATTAATGATTCGGAAGATGACGTTGAATTCCCTGCTAGTCTAACCGTACACATTGTTGATGTCTAGGATGAGGCGGGTTTGATTCCCAACCAGCCAGCCATTGGAGATGTCTACTGCCGGTGCCGAGCTTGGACAAAAACGAATGGTTTGTGCCAGCAAGTGCATCCTAAAAACTAAGCCAAATCAAACATGGCTGGAAAAAGCCAAAAAACGATTTCTTATTGCTTGTTACATGGTGTTAGGATTATAATTAGTTTAATGACTTCACTGAAATATGACTAATATGGTACATAATCTAAATGTTTTACAGTCAAAATTTGTCAACATAAAACTTTGGCAAAACAAACAAGATACCATGGATTCATTTGAAAGTAGACCATAAGAAAGTGGTAGGTTTTGTTTAGACCAGATCTGGGCAAATTAAAGCCCGGGGGCCAAACGATATAAACGTTAAGCATTTCAATCTGGCTCGCCGGACATTCCCAAATATTTTTTTTTAGGTCTTTAAGATGAAAAGTGTAGCTGCCATTATGATGTGCAGTGATGTTTTCTAATGTTTTCTAATGTCAATGGTTGGAATCTGCGTTTTTGCATGATTTTTTAGTGACTAGTGTTGTCCTGATAACAAAATTATTTTGATACTTTTCGGTACTTTTCGATTCTTTTCTAAATAAAGGGGACCAGAAAAAATTGCATTATTGGCTTTATTTTAACCAAAAATCTTAGGTTGTGGCGGACCGGTACTTTTCAGAGGCGGTGTTGTACCGAATATGATTCAGTAGTATCACGGTACTATACTAATACCCGTATACCGTACAGCCCTACTAGTTACTAAGGTAATCTAAGTCACAGCAGGTCAGACAAGGCACCAAGCAGTGTGGGTGGTAGAGATGCGCGGATAGGCAATTATATAATCCGCAACCGCATCACCAAAGTCGTCATCCACCCGCCGTTCACCCGAACCAACGTTTTATCAAAACCGCAACCGCCCGCTAAAATACATCAGAGGTTGACCACCTTTTCCACTCACAGAGCTATTTAAACCCGTTTCACAGAGTAATGAAGACAATGGGAGCCGCAAACGTTCTCACGAATATCCAATGGCGTCCATCCTGATGACAAGAATATGGGCGTGCCGTGAAGCCATTGCCTTTGACACCTTCAACAACATGTACTAACCGAATGTTAGTCCGGCAACATGTTGTGTGCAGCTTCCGCAGTCACACGTACAAGATTGAAAGGCATACTGGGTGATACAGAGTACACTGATGGTTGTGATATAAACAATTTTAACACTCTTACTAATATGCGCCACGCTGTGAAGCCACACCAAACAAGATTGACAAACACATTTCGGGAGAACATGCTCACAGTAACACAACATAAATGCAACACAGCAAACACCCAGAATCCTTTGTATCCGTGACAATTCCTGAATATATTTTACCCCCCCGCACCCCCCCAACCCCGCCCACCTTACTGACGGGGATTTGCTGCTAGCGGGGTGTATAAAATAGTCAGGTTTTGTCATGGATGCAAAGGATTCTGGGTATTTGTTGTGTTGCGTTTATATTGTGTTACTGGGAGGATGTTCTCCCGAAATGTGTTTGTCAATCTTGTTTGGTGTGGATTCACAGCGTGGCGCATATTACCAAGAGTGTTAAAATTGTTTATATCACAACCATTAGTGTGTTCTGTGTCACCCAGTATGCCTTGCAGTCGTGTGCGTGTTGCTGCGGAAGCCACACACAACATGATGCTGGACTGACAAGCAGATCGTACATGTTGTAGAAGGCGACAAAGCCAATGGCTTCATAGCACGCCCTAATACTTATTAACTGGGGTGACTACCGGCTGTCATTCTAGAGAATAATAGCGTCTCCTATTGTCTTCTTCGCTTTGTGGCATGGGTCTTAAATGGCTCTTTGAATGGTAAAGGATACCGATCCCAGAACCATGTATAACAAATATTTTGGGATGGTTCAACCGGCACCCAACCGAATCTGATTAAAATCTATTTTTTCGTCATGTCACCCGCCCGACCCGCAAACCGCGCATCTCTAGTGAGTGGGGAGTAGAGATGCGGTCTTATACGCGGGTCGGGCGGTTGACATGACAAAAAAATGGATTTTTAATGGATTCGGGCGGGTGGCGGTTGAACCTTTCGGAAATAGTTGTTATACATAGTTCAGGGAAGGGCAACCTTTGACACTCAAAGAGTCATTTTGACCCGTGTCATAAAGCAAATAAGACAATGGGACCTGCTGACATTCTCGCCAATAACTGCTGACGGTCACCCAATTAGCAAGCATTAGGGTGTGTTATGAAGCCATTGCCTTTGACGCCTTCTACAACATGTACAAACAGCTTGCAAGTCCAGCAACATGTTATATGTGGCTTCCGCAAACACATGCACAAACTGCAAGGAATACTGGGTGATCCAGAGTACACTGATGGTTGTGATATAAACATTTTTAACACTGTTACAAACATGCTGTGAAGCCACACCAAACAAGAATGACAAAAATGTTTCGGGAGAACATCCTCACAGTAACACAACATAAACGCAACAAAACAAATACCCAGAATCCGTTGCATCCATGACTCTTCCTGACTATATTATACACCCCGCTAGCACCAACCCCCCCCCCCCCCCGCCCCCCCCTGTGGCTTCACAGCGTGGCGCATATTAGTAAGAGTGTTAAAATTGTTTATATCACAACCACCAGTGTACTCTGTGTCACCCAGTATGCCTTTAAATCTTGTATGTGTATGTGCGGAAGCCACATACAACATGTTGCTGGACTGGCAAAAAGTTTCTACATGTTGTTGAAGGCGTTCAATTCAATGGCTTCATAGCACTCCCTAATCTTGTTATCAGGATGAGCACCAGCAAATATTCGCAAGAATGTTAGCGGCTCCCATTGTCCCCTTTACTCTGTGAAATGGGTCAAAATAGCTCTTTGTGTGGTACAAGTTGTCGACCTCTGATATATAACAACGGGCGGTTGCGGTTTTGATCAAATGTTGGTTCGGGTGGATGACGACTTTAGTGATGCGGTTGCGGATTATATAATTGCCTATCCGCGCATCTCTAGTGGGGAGCGTTTCCAGAGGGGCTAGCCGGAAATGTGGGTGTCAGGGACAGACGTGGAAGGAGATTTTTACAACAAAGCTTAGTAATGTATCACATATATCAGATTGTAAATGTTTTTTTGTTTTTTTACCCTTCACGTTCATATTTCGCTGTGTTTGTTGCATTCGGCCTGATTGTAAAATATGTCGATTGAGAGGGTGTGTGACGTTCATATGTTCTCAATATTCAGGGTTTTATCTTTCATAGAAAAAATGAAAAATCCATTCTGTTTTTAAGGCAGTCTGTCATAACATTTTTAGCATTCAATCAGACTTTATTGTGGGGTATTAGTTTTTTCTAAAAATAGATGTACCGGCCCCCAGACACATTTTCTTACTCTAAATTTGGCCCCCCGACTCAAAATAATTACACAGGCCTGGTTTAGAAGAGGACTTAGCAGGATTTACACATGTCCGGTGGCCATGGATGAAGTGCTGGCTGTCATCTCTGCGCTGCTGACCCGTCTCCGCTCGGGATGGTCTCCTGCTGGCCCCTACTACGGATTGGACTCTCACTATTATGTTAGATCCACATGTACGGTCCTCTCCAAAGTTTCTCATAGTCATTCACGTCGACGTCACACAGGGGTGGGTTTTTCCTTGCCCTTACGTGGGCTCTGTACCGCGGATGTTGTTGTGGCTTGTGCAGCCCTTTGAGACACTTGTGATTTTGTCTTCTATAAATAAACATTGATTGCCTCACAATACAAAGGTCCCGAGTAGTCCTGGGTTCAATCCCGGGCTCGGGATCTGAATGTGTGGAGTTTGCATGTTCTCCCGTGACTGCGTGGGTTCCCTCCGGGTACTCCGGCTTCCTCCCACCTCCAAAAACATACTGTCACACCGCAGTGAGGGAAGTCTTGTCTTGGTTTTTCTGTATTGTGATTTACGTGTTTTATTTTGAAAAGCTACCCTTTTGTTTCAGACCACGGGCCCTTCCTCTTGTGTCACCAGTCTGACCTCATCCCTGATTCCTGATTGTTTCCACCTGTTCCCCATCACTCCCACATCCTATTTAAGCTCACTACTCCGTTTGTCCTTTGCCAGATCGTCTCGTCTATCGTGCCTTTCTAGCGTTCATGTCCATGTCCTTGATTAGCTCCTTGTCTTGCTCCTGTTTTCCTAGTTACCCTAGTTTTTGCTGTAATTTCGAGTTTACTTTTTCCTCCTTCGAGCGTCCTTGGTTATCCTTCGTCTTCCTAATTGGTGAGTTTTTGTTTTTCCAAATTTCGAATTTATTGCCTCATTGATTGAGTGATTTTTTTTTTGTTATTTATAGTTAGTGTTTATATGTAGGTCGTTTTGGTGTTTTTCCCTCCTGTTGGAGCGCTTTTCGTTTATTCTTATTAATATATTTTTTTTGTTAGAATTTCCTTAGAATAGTATTCCTCCTTATTTTTGTGGAGTGATTTTAAGTCAATTGTTTATCCTCGGAATTATTTTTCCGCGTGTTGATTATTCTTGTGAAAAACTTTTTGTATTGCAGGTAAAAAGTTGTTTCAAAATAAAAGATTTATTTTTTTGAACTTCTTCTCTGAATCTGGGTCCTCTCTTTACTCCGAGTCGTAACACATACACCTGGGGATAGGTTGATTGAAAACACTAAATGGGCCCTAGTGTGTGAATGTGTGTGTGAATGTTGTCTGTCTATCTGTGTTGGCCCTGCGATGAGGTGGCGACTTGTCCAGAGTGGGTACACCGCCTCCCGCCCGAATCCAGCTGAGATAGGCTCCAACGACCCGGTAGAAAATGGATGGAAGGATGGATGATTGATTGACTGCCAGGTACCGGAACCAAGATTTGTTCAGAAATAGACTTCAAGGATCCAGGATTCATTTGGAACAAGACCACAAAAGACCACAGAGACCAGGGTTTGTTCTTAAACTGACTACTACAGATGCGCGGTTTGCGGTCACAACCACGGAGTCCGCGGATGAACCGCGGAGTCCGCGGATAAACCGCGGATCGGACGGGTGACACGACGAAAAAATTGATTTTAAATAGATTCGGGCGGGTGGCGGTTGAACCAATTCGGAAATATATATTGTAATAATCCCAGGAATGTAGGCTCATAAAACTTCTTCGTTTGTCTTGTCTTTATTGCACAAGATGTAATACAACCACACAACAGCTCTCATGTCTCTAACGCTTTTCCCGGGACAACTCGAACTCTCACCTCCTGTCGAGAACGTCACTTCCCTATATCTCCTGGAAGTCTCGCCCCCCCAGCCAAAGTCATTGGCTAACACCCCGTAGCCAGCCGCTACATTATACATAGTTAAATGTTATGTTGAAGAGGTTCATTTAGCCTACTGACGTGTATTTATAAATGGTTGATTTATACAGGCTAGAAGGTAAAGTGTTGTACCTGACAACTCTTGATGGTACAATCCATATAACACGTCACAGACAAGGTCACGCTAACATCACATGACACCTCTGATGAAGGCTGCAGAAGCAAGGTAGCCCAAACTTGTCAGCTACAACACTTTACCTTACTAGCCTATAGAAATCAACCATTTATAAATAGTTAGGCTCCAGGACTCCCAAAGAAGTCCTTTTGCAATGGGCCAAAACCCTATTGAAACTGTAAGGTTTTCTTGTTATTATTATTATTATTCAGCACATATGCGCTGTAATTTGACCCCCTTAACATGCTTCAAAACTCACCAATATTATACACACATCGGTCTGGCAAACCTTCCCAACTTATTAAGCAACCAAACCCCAAAAATAAAAATTACACGCTAGCGCCCCCTAGGAAAAAAAAAAACCAGACTGCTTCTAACTTCTGTTAGCAATGTCGTAGAGACATGAAACAAAAACCTGTATGTAGGACTGACTTAGACCTACATTTCCAATTTAAAACTTCTATACCTAAAATCAAAAGGAAGTTGGCAAAAACCCCTTCAAAGCAAAATCTTCGCAAAAAATGCTATTTTTGCCTCTTTGCGCTGTAATTTGACCCCCTTAAAATGCTTCAAAACTCACCAAACTTGGCACACACATCAGGACTGGCAAAAATTGCGATCTCATGAAAAAACCAAACCCCAAAACTCAAATTTGCGCTCTAGCGCAATTTTTTAATAAAACACAGAAAAAACTACTCCTAAGAAGAAAACACAGACAAAACTGCTTGTAACTTCCTTTAGGAATGCCGGAAAGACATGAAACAAAAACCTCTATGTAGGTCTCACTTATACCTACATTTTAATAATTGACATCCTTCAGCAAAAATCAACAGGAAGTTAAAAATGACCCCTTCAAAATAAAAGTTTTGTAAACAACCGTCACCTTTTTTCAAACGTTATCTGCTCAGACCGCGTTTTTCGTTTCGGCTTCAAACTCGCACAGGAGAGAGTTTGAACCCTTTTAACAAACTCACCACATTTTACACACACATCAGGACTAGCAAAAATTGCCATCTAATAAAAAACCAAACCCCGAAAATCTAAATCGCGCTCTAGCGCCCCCTAGGAAAAAACACAGACAAAACTGCTTGTAACTTCTGTTAGGAATGTCGTAGAGACATGAAATAAAAACCTCTATGTAGGTCTGACTAAGACCAGGGCTTGAGTCGCGGGGGCAGCAGCCAAAGCGGAGCAGCCAAAGCGGACCCGACCAACGCTGCTTGCAGCTTTAATTAAATGTTGTTACTCACATACGAAAAACGAGCAGCACTCTTTGAAACAGTATGTGGGCATACTTTTACTTTGAAGTGTCTCGTTTGGTCTGTCGACGGATGTAAGGAAGCTACTTCCGGGTATGGCCAACAAGGTATTTGTCATTTGTTGGTATTTTACTTGGTAACATGTTTGATCCACATGCTGTGCATGTTATTATTTTTATGTTTGTAACGTGCTTTATTTATTACAGTTTTCACGGTGAATTTGAAGGGAAAGTAAGCCTTCAAATAAATCAGTTGAAAAAAGCCATTGTGTCTGTGCTATTTGGAGGGAGTTAGACTTTCTAACCTCACTAATGCCTTGCATCATCTATATTAGATATATAACAACGGGCGGGTGTGGCTTTGATGAAATGTTGGTTCGGGTGGGTGGCAGGTGGATGACGACTTTAGTGATGCGGTTGCAGATGATATAATTGCCTATCCACGCATCTCTACTGACTACAATACAAAAGCCGCTGGGAAGTAGGCTACAGGAAGGCGGTGAATCGGTATTCGTGTGGAAGAAGGTTTCCATCCACATTATTATTAAGGCCTGATTGGGTTCTGCCAGGACACATGTCCCAATTGGGTCACTAGAACCACGTACAGTGCGTTGTGTAGTTGTTGCCCTCGACTGATATAAAATGGACTGGTGAGGTCATGTTTACGTTCAGAGAGGCATGTTTGCGGTATGTTAATGCAGAGGCCAAAGTTTAATCTTTTATTGTGCGCTCCCTTGCTGGTGTGCTGGTCTTCGCCAAGTCGGCCGCACTTCCTTTACACTCAACTGAATCGTTGCTTAACCTGCGCACTGACCCTGCCACATGTCATCTGCATCCTGGTACCCCACATCTTCTTCCGCTGCGCTATTCCCCTCGGCGAAGGGGGTGCGGGGTTGGGGGGAATAGGTCTTGCCCAGGCATCGACAAACGTCGGCGGACTGGTGAAGGGGGTTTCTTATCAGCTTCTATGTGGGAGAAAGTCAAGAGCTGCTGCTTACTCGTCTGTGAAAAGCGTAGTGATCTCCAAAGTTTGTACGAGAGGCTTTTTGACGGTGCCCTGCTGCTTTGTCGGCGCAGCACATGCTGCAGGCGCTGGCATCCCCTATTGCCTTCCAGGTCATTGGCCAGGCCCAGCGGGAGGCGGGTTTCTAGCCCCATGACACGTCACCGATTCACAGCTGGATGCGTAACAACGTATCATAGCAAATGAGTCGGTAAAACATCACTGGGCCGAAGAGCGTGAAAGATTGCCATGATATCATTTCTTGTCGTCTCCCAGGAAAAAAGAGGAAGATGTGGTGATGGAGCGGTGGTAGTCCCCCCGGACCTGCCTCCTCTCACTGAACCCCTCCACGAAACCGGGCGCCTGAGGGGAGGGGTGGAAGAGAGAGCGAGGGAGTCAAGCTAATGTAAGCAGGCAATAATTAAACATCTCGTGACGCTCGGTCAAGTGGCTCGTAGGTGTTGCTCTGTTAACATGAGGCCTTTGTGACACACTGTCCCATCCTTCAATGTACGGGACTCGGCAGCGGTCGGGTCGCGTCACATCGGGCTTGTTGTGCTACGCTGCATTAGAAGCCCTGATGGGAGAGGATGCATTACAGCTGCTGTGTGTGAGGTGGGGCGGAACTGGGGTTGTACGGTATACCGGTATTAGTATGGTACCGCGATACTAATTAAAGGGGAACATTATCACCAGACCTATGTAAGCGTCAATATATACCTTGATGGTGCAGAAAAAAGACCATATATTTTTTTAACCGATTTCCGAACTCTAAATGGGTGAATTTTGGCGGATTAAACGCCTTTCTGTTTATCGCTCTGCAGGGGATGACGTCAGAATGTGATGTCGCCAAGGTAATACAGCCGCCATTTTCATTTTCAACCCATTGTAAACATTGTGTCTCAGCTCTGGTATTTTCCGTTTTTTCGACTATTTTTTGGAACCTTGGAGACATCATGCCTCGTCGGTGTGTTGTCGGAGGGTGTAACAACACTAACAGGGAGGGATTCAAGTTGCACCACTGGCCCGAAGATGCGAAAGTGTCTGCTGCCAGACCTCCATTGAATGTACCAAAGTGTCTCCACATTTTACCGGCGATGACAGACATGGCACAGAGATGTATGGATAACCTGCAGATGCATTTGCAACTATAAAGTCAACAAAATCACAAAGGTGAGCTTTGTTGATGTTGACTTATGTGCTAATCAGACATATTTGGTCACGGCGTGACTGCCAGCTAATCGATGCTAACATGCTACGCTAATCGATGCTAACATGCTATTTACCGGCGGTGCTAAAGCAGACATGGCACAGAGATGTATGGATAACCTGCAGATGCATTTGCAATGATAAATTCAACAAAATCACAAAGGTGAGTTTTGTTGATGTTGACTGCCAGCTAATCGATGCTAACATGCTATGCTAATCGATGCTAACATGCTATTTACCGGCGGTGCTAAAGCAGACATGGCACAGAAATGTATGGATAACCTGCAGATGCATTTGCAACTATATTACATTTCCTTCCACCCACATTTAATGCCAAAAAAACACTTACCAATCGACGGATTTATGTTGCTCCAGTGTCACGAGATTCGAAAGTTCTGATCGTTTGGTCCGCACATTTTACCGGCGATGCTAACGCAGCTATTCGGCCATGCTATGGCTATGAATAGCGTCAATAGCTATTCGCTCAATAGCTTCAGTTTCTTCTTCAATACTTTCATACTCCAACTATCCGTTTCAATACATGCGTAATTTGTTGAATCACTTAAGCCGCTGAAATCCGAGTCTGAATCCGAGCTAATGTCGCTATATCTTGCTGTGGTATTCGCCATTGTTTGTTTACATTGGCAGCACTGTATGACGTCACAGGGAAATGGATAGTCTCATCGCAAATTGCGAAAATCAAGCACTTTAAAGCTTTTTTTAGGGATATTCAGAGACCAGTAAAATTTTGAAAAAAAATACAACAAGCCACTGGGAACTGATTTTTATTGTTTTTAACCCTTTTGAAATTGGGATAATGTTCCCCTTTAATCATATTCAGTACTATACCGCCTCTGAAAAGTAGGCTCCAGTCGTCATCACATCGTGTCATTGCTGGTTTACGAGCAGAGGAGCATGTTCCGCAGTGCACACACACAGAGTACTTACAAGCAGACACAGTGTACCATGAATTGATTAACGTGGACCCCGACTTAAACAAGTTGAAAAACGTATTCGGGTGTTACCATTTAGTGGTCAATTGTACGGAATATGTGCTGTGCTGTGCAATCTACTAATAAAAGTCTCAATCAATCAATATCTTAAGACAGTGTTTCTCAAATGGGGGTACTTAAAAGTATGCCAAGGAGTATGTGAGATTTATTTCTAAATATTCTAAAATTAGCAACAATTCAAAAATCCTTCATAAATATATTTATTGAATAATACTTCAACAAAATATGAATGCAAGTTCATAAACTGTGAAAAGAAATGCAACAATGCAATATTCAGTTTTGACAGCTAGATTTTTTTGTGGAAATGTTCCATAAATATTGATGTTAAAGATTACTTTTTTTGGGAAGAAAAGATTAGAATTAAGTTCATGAATCCAAATGGATCTCTATTACAATCCCCAAAGAGGGCACTATAAAGGCCTACTGAAACCCACTACTACCGACCACGCAGTCTGATACCTACCTTCACAAATTAGAATCCGTGCAAAAGAAAATGATACGGGCCCTGTCATGGTCCAAGTTTAATGCCCCCACTCGTCATCTATTTCATAAATATCATCTCTTAAGACTGACAGAGTTCAATATTTATCAAAATGCTTGTTTAACCTATCAAGTCATTTACAGGCTGAATCTTAGGCTCTGTAGCTTGGTTCCTATCTACCATCCCCAGCATGCCCACAACACTAACTTAGATCTGATAACAGGTAAACATCGTTTACTGGCTTGTACCGCTCACAGTGTCTTATGCAGGGGACCAAAGATTTGGAACCAGCTTAATGAGAGCCTCAAGATGCTGTATCCATTCTCCAACTTCAAAAAGATACTGAAAAGTTACCTATTAACCAGCTATCTTTAATGCCTCATGTGGGGTAGACTACTGTTGAGTTTTGCATGGTTGAATGAATGTATGTATGTATGTGTATGCTTGCTTTAGTACTATTATCTTGTGTTCATCAAATAGCGGTTGTTTTGTTTTTTTGTTGTTGTTGTGCTTGCTACCATGTTTAATCTTTCCATGTATATATTGTCCTTTGGACCCCCTGTCAAAAGCTTCTTCTAGCTTATTTGGGGGACCCTTTCACGTACCAACATCTTTAAATGATGATATTCACCACTATTGTAATTGTTATATGGTATTGTGAATAAACTTGTAGACAAACAATTAATTTAAATATCAATGATGAAATAATAACATTGCAACACATGCCAATAAGGCCTTTTTAGTTTACTAAATTGCAAATTTAAATATCCCGCAAGTTTTTTGTTGAAAACGTCGCGGAATGATGACGCGTACGCGTGACGTCACGGACTGTAAGGAAATATTAGCGCTGCACCAGACACGGCTAAAAGGTCGTCTCTGTTTATTAATTACACAGTATTTTGGACATCTGTGTTGCTGAATTTTTTGCAATTTGTTCATTTAATAATGGAGACTATAAAGAACAATGCTGTTGGTGGATTGCAGCTGTCTTCAGCACCGAGACACAGCCGGTGTTTCTTTGTTTGTTGTGAAGCGGAGCGGTCAGGCGAACATGTTTTCTCTACGTCAACCAGCATGTTTTTGGATGGGGAAACTGTGATATATATCTTACCGGAGACATCAATGGATTATTCGTCGTCCTGCAGCAGCTGTCATGTCAAAAAAGGCAGCTGTGAGCTTGGCTCCTCGGCTTCTCTCTGAGACACTGCGTGTTCACCGCAGCCATCCGACCTCGAGGTATGGCTTTACAATCTTTAAAATCTCACTAAAACACTATTAAAACCATAAGCAGATAAGGGATCTTCCAGAATTATCCTAGAAAATGTGTCTAAAAGAATCTGATTCACTCACAATGCAATCGCCTTTTTTTTTTTTTACTTTATTTATTTTTATTTTTTTTTCTAGTCCTTCGCTATCAATATCCTCAGCCACAAATCTTTCATCCTTGCTCAAATTAATGGGGAAATTGTCGTTTTCTCGGTCCGAATAGCTCTTTTTGTTGGAGGCTCCCATTACAAACAATGTGAATATGTGAGAAGCCCTCACACGTGTGACGTCATCGTCTGCGACTTCCGGTAGAGGCAAGGCATTCTTATTAGCGACCAAAAGTTGCAAACTTTATTGTCGATGTTCTCTACGAAATCCTTTCAGCAAAAATATGGCAATATCTCGAAATGATCAAGTATGAGACATAGAATGGACCTGATGTCCCTGTTTAAAAGAGAACATCTCATTTCAGTAGGCCTTTAAGTTGATGATTACTTCTATGTGTACAAAAATATTTATTTATAATTGAATCACTTGTTTATTTTTCAACAAGTTTTTAGTCATCTTTATATCTTTTTTTCCAAATAGTTCAAGAAAGACCACTACAAATGAGCAATATTTTGCACTGTTATACAATTTAATAAATCAGAAACTGATGACATAATGCTGTATTTTACTTCTTTATCTCTTTTTTTCAACCAATTAGGGGGCACTTGAATTTAAAAAAAAATGTTCACAGGGGGTTTATCGCTGAAAAAAGGTTGAAAACCACTGTCTTAAGAGCAACCGATTGCTGCTATTTAGGATACAACACTTCTCAGACGGTAAGAGAACTTTCCAATGTCCAGATCAGCTGTGATTTTACTGACCGAAAAACTTAGTTTATTTGTCGAAAGAGAGACAACAACAATGCGGGCTACCGTGGATGTGATAAAAAAGGTAGCATGTGCTTCGTATTACCCGGCCGTCGAGGGAAAACTATGGAAAATGGCTTTTGGACTGGCAAAGCAGTCAATCAATCAATCAAAACAAAAAAGGGAGAACGGACGCATTTTGGCTTGAAAACTAAAAGATAAAGGTGAAGTTATAACACTAAAACACCCTGCAGCCACTTCTAAATCACTTATCCTCGCCTCCATGGCAACAAATAAAGTATGTTTCTTACAAGTATCATTATCACTGCAGGACAAGGAATAGCTAAAAAAATTTCACTACACACCTTAGCTCACTTGCGTCAAAATGTAAAGAAACACCAATGGTGGATGAACACCTAACATCCACTGTAATGATACCAAGCACAGTGGCGTATGCAGTCGATACTACTATGATTACGTCAATATTTTTTGCCATCACAACATCTTCTTTCGTTTTTTTTTATTTCATGTTATGTTCATAAACTCAGGAAATATGTCCCTGGACACACAAGGACTTTGAATATGACCAATGTATGATCCTGTAACGACTTGGTATCAGAGTGATACCCAGATCCGTGGTATCATCCAAAACTAAAGTAAAGTGCCAAACAATAATAAGAATAAGTGATGATTCCATTTTAACAGAAGTGTAGATAGAACATGTTAAAAGACAAAGTAAGCAGATATTAACAGTAAATGAACAAGTAGATTAATAATTAATTTTCTACCACTTGTCCTTAATAATGTTGACAAAATGATAGGTAGATAAATGACACAATATGTTACTGCATATGTCAGCAGCTAAATTAAGAGCCTTTGTTTGCTTACTTACTAATAAAAGACAAGTTGTCTTGTATGTTCACTATTTTATTTAAGGACAAACTTGCAATAAGAAACATATTTAATGTACCCAAAGATTTTTTGTTAAAATAAAGCCAATAATTAAATTTTTTGTAGTCCCTTTTATTTGGAAAAGTACCGAGAAGTATCAAAATAATTTTGGTGGCGGTACCTAGGCGGAACTTACAAGTTATTTGAATCATCCTGTAAAGTTAAAGTCCATACATACAATTAAGTAGGGATGTTTACCGAATACTAATATTTTTTAGTACTGTTTCACAATTGGGTCGGTCCTCCTGGACTGTGAAGATTCTGGACCAACAGTACTGCTATCTGTATTTTTTTTTTTATCCAGCTGACTGTCGTAATGATGACGCACTGTCACATTTGGCACAGCTGTCGCTCCAAACACAGAACAAATCAGCTTGTTATAATTACACTTAGACTTCTTAGACTTAGACTTCCTTTTTATTGCCATTCAAATTTGAACTTTATGGCACAGATAAGAACGACATTTTGTTACATAAGCTCATGGTAGTTCAGGATAGAAAAAGCAATAAGGTGCATATATATTAAAAATATATATATAAATAATATATAAATATATATATGAAATAAATAAATATGTATAAATAAATAGATTACTGTACAGATTAATATATTGCACTTTTTCACATGCGTCCACGTTTATGGATATATGTTATATTGTTTTTTTTATTTCAGCGAGTTAATCCATTTTGGGGGGAGTTGAGGAGATAATTTAATTATGATGCGTTCAAGAATCTTACAGCCTGAGGGAAGAAGCTGTTACAGAACCTGGAGGTTCTGCTTGGGAGGCTGTGGAACCTCTTTCTAGAGTCCAGCAGTAACAAGTTACAGTTACAAGTACAAACCCCAAAACCAGTGAAGTTGGCACGTTGTGTAAATGGTAAATAAAAACAGAATACCGGTTCAATGATTGGCAAATCCTTTTAAACCTATATTCAATTAAATAGACTGCAGAGACAACATATTTAACGTTTAAACTGGTAAACTTTGTAATTTTTGGCAAATATTAGCTCATTTGGAATTAGATGCCTGCATCATGTTTCAAAAAAGCTGGCACAAGTAGCAAAAAAGACTGAGAAAGTTGAGGAATGCTCATCAAACACTTATTAGGAACATCCCACAGGTCAACAGGCTAATTGAAAACAGGTTGGTGCAAGCAGCTTACATGAAATGCTCAGTCATTCCCAAACAGGGATGGGGCAAGGTGATCCACTCAAATGAATGAATAATTGAAGTAATACAATAATCCATAAAGTTTCTTTGACGCAAGATAAAATCCGCTGACGGGTCCGTAGTCGCCAACTGTGTAGATGTCTTCGCTAGCTACAACAACAACAACCCAGCACTTCCTCATTATGCACCAATGACGGTTAAGACGAAAGAGTTTGCATTCGCAAACACCCCGGAATTATGAGCCCCAACATTACAGTACAAGCAAATCGTTTTTTTTGCACCATTTCTATGTTGTGTATTGATGCAAAAATTATTACAATTTGTGACTTTTAGTGCTTATTTTTGAATGTATTACTCCATTAACATTTACTTTAAATAACTGAAGTATTACAATTACTTGTCTGTTCAACTTGAGCGTCACCAAAAATGCATGTTTTCCATTTTTTGTCAGAGTTATTTGTTGATGAACCCCAAGATGCAGAGACGGAGGCAGGCATAGAATATGAAAACATGATTTAATTCAAACTAAACAAGAAAAAACAAAAAGCACGCATGTGGGCGGAATAACAAACTAAAGGAGCTAGCACTGGAAGCTAGAAAACAAAAAGGAACTTTAGCATGGAAGCTAGTGGACAGCAAACAGAAAAAATGGAAATAACTAATGCTAACAGAAACAGCTTACCGCTACGATGACCAGGACAAAATGTAGCACGACAGGTAGTATCTGTAACAAAACGACATGACAGGTAGCACGACAAGAGTGACATGTGGCAACGACAATACAATGATCCAGCAACTGACACGAGACAAAGCAGGTACAAATAGGAGCGGGCTGATTGGCAACAGATGTGGCCAGGTGCCAATCAGCTGCAGCTGAGGAGGAACACAGCACTCAGGGAATAAGACAGGAAGCTGACAAAATAAGAGCACTAGACAGGAACTAAAGACAGGAGATACTAAACAAAGAGGGAACAAACAAATGCAGAGGAAAAAACTAAAACATAGACAAACTGTCAGGGGAAAGCCTGACATTTTTAAGCACCTTTTAAGCAACAGCACCTTTTTTTAGGCCTCGTTCACACTGCAGGCCAATTCCGATGGTTTTCCCTGTAAAGGATTTGTTCAATTCCCAAATTTTTTTGTATCCGACCCAGGCCTGTTTCGTATGTTAATACCGAACGCTCAAGTTGCACCAAAAAGTCATAATTCTTCGTCAAAAAAGACGTTTACCAAATAAATAGTGAACACATGAGCAGAAAAGGTGGAAATAATGTTTCATAAAATAATAACAATCACAAATATTTTGATTGGTATTGTAATCAGATTTATAACATGATTATTCATTAATTTATTGTACCAACAAAACTCGACATTAATCATAGTTAACAAAAAAGATATAAATTAGACACGAAAAAACCACAACTAAAATTTCAATAATAGAAATAACAATACATTTAAATAACAATAGCAATAAAAAACAATTAAAATTATTATTTTTCCGTTTCGCCATTTTGTTTTTAATTCTGTTTTTTACCTTCTACACTTATTTTATCAGTGTAGAATGTGTGATTTTGTGTCAAATAAAATTTAATAAAATGTTGGTTAATTCAATGCAAAAATCTTCACATTTATTGGTGCAATACAAATTTTGAACCAGTTTTTTTAAGTCAAAGCATAATCTATTTGTTAATGTATCGATAAGTGCAATTTTTAAAACATTTATTTTCATAGAGGATGTGGCGCACCACGCTATTATTGTGAAGGGAAGGAAGTGTGCAGTTCTCAACTTGACGAGTAAGGAGACAATTTGAGGCTGTCAAAAAAAGAGAACCTCTCGAGATTGTTGTTTGTACATTGAGTTGGGAAATTGTGTTAAATGTAAATGTAAACGGAATACAATGATTTGCAAATCATTTTGAACCCATATTCAGTTGAATATGCTACAAAGACAACATATTTGACGTTCAAACTAATAAACTTTTTTTTTTTTTTGCAAATAATCATTAATTTAGAATTTGATGCCAGCAACACGTGACAAAGAAGTAGTGAAAGGTGGCAATAAATACTGATAAAGTTGAGGAATGCTCATCAAATACTTATTTGGAACATCCCACATGTGTGCAGGCTAATTGGGAACAGGTGGGTGCCATGATTGGGTATAAAAACAGCTACCCAAAAAATGCTCAGTCTTTCACAAGAAAGAATGGGGCGAGGTACACCCCTTTGTCCACAATTGCGTGAGCAAATAGTCAAACAGTTTAAGAAAAACGTTTCTCAAAGTGCAGTTGCAAGAAATTTAGAGATTTCAACATCTGACGTCTATAATATACTCAAAAGGTTCAGAGAATCTGGAGAAATCACTCCGCGTAAGCAGCATGGCCGGAAACCAATATTGAATGACCGTGACCTCCGATCACTCAGACTGCACCGTATCAAAAACCGACATCAATCTCTAAAGGATATCACCACATGGGCTCAGGAACACTTCAGAAAACCACTGTCACTAAATGCAGTTCATCACTACATCTGTAAGTGCAAGTTAAAGCTCTACTATGCAAAGCGAAAGCCATTTATCAACAATATTCAGAAACGCCGCTGGCTTCTCTGGGCCGGAGATCATCTAAGATGGACTGATGCAAAGTGGAAAAGTGTTCTGTGATTTGACGAGTCCACATTTCAAATAGTTTTTGGAAATATTCGACATCGTGTCATTCGGACCAAAGGGAAAGCGAACCATCCAGACTGTTATCGACGCAAATTTGAAAAGCCAGCATCTGTGATGGTATGGGGGTGTATTAGTGCCCAAGGCATGGGTAACTTACACATCTGTGAAGGCACCATTAATGCTGAAAGGTGCATACAGGTTTTGGAACAACATATGCTGCCATCTAAGCTCCGTCTTTTTCATGGATGCCCCTGCTTATTTCAGCAAGACAATGCTAAGCCACATTCAGCACATGTTACAACAGCGTGGCTTTGTAAAAAAAGAGTGCGGGTACTTTCCTGGCCCGCCTGCAGTCCAGACCTGTCTCCCATCGAAAATGTGTGACGCATTATGAAGCGTAAAATACGACAGCGGAGACCCTGGACTGTTGAACGACTGAAGCTCTACATAAAACAAGAATGGGAAAGAACTCCACTTTCAAAGCTTCAACAATTAGTTTCTTCAGTTCCCAAACGATTATTGAGTGTTGTTAAAAGAAAAGGTGATGTAACACAGTGGTCAACATGCCCTTTCCCAACTACTTTGGCATGTGTTGCAGCCATGAAATTCTAAGTTAATTATTATTTGCAAAAAAAAAAATAAGTTTATAAGTTTGAACATCAAATATATTGTCTTAGTAGTGCATTCAATTGAATATGGGTTGAAAATGATTTGCAAATCATTGTATTCCGTTTATATTTACATCTAACACAATTTCCCAACTCATATGGAAACGGGGTTTGTACACAGATGATGTCGTTCACAACAACACAAGCAGGTGTTGTGGGTGTATGGATTGTTTTTGTTGGTTTAGCATTGTAGTTCAGTAGCCTTTTCAAGTGACCGTCTCCACATTGTTTAGCTTTGGGCGGGGCGGCAAAGTGTTTCGGTTATAAATGAGTGATACCAAACAAATTATTTTCCCAGACAATATTCCTTCTTCTCACAGTGACTACCTTTCACTCACATCTATATCAATTGTCCTGATATTCTGTGTTTATTTAATTTTATCAGCCAGTTATGTGACTCCGTCCGCAGTTACGTCAATGCGGAAATCAATTTACTTTTTTTTAAGTTAAGTGATTATTAATTATGCATTGGGGTCACAAACTTCTAAAAGACGTGCTCTGTTTTTACTAATTCGCTGCTCATCTGTTTCACTGATGCAAGCTTCGGAATTTGCATGCACGTTACACAGCCCATTAATCTTTTTTTTACAGATTAATTCTATTTTCATGATCAAGACAACCCGTAATCAAAATCAAAATTTGATGAATTGTCATGCCCGAGGAGATGTAGCGGTAAAATGTTCTGCAAACTGCTCGAGCCAAAATGCTAGCCTTCTTCCTTTTCAGTCGTGTACGCCCAATAATTCAGTTCGGATAACGTCGACTTTGATTGCACAAACTCCTTGAAATTGCCACAAATGCGCCAGGACTGAGACAAACTAGAATTGAAGCCATGATTTACTTCTGTAAACACTGCAGCTCGAGTGAGGCCATGTCCGCATGCGGGTCAGATTGCATTCACATCAGACATCACAATTTCCTTGCAATGTGAATGATGACATAAAAAAATCGGATTTGACAAAAATTTTGAAATTCAACATTCGACCCTGCAGTGTAAAAGTAGACTTTCAGAACCAATCTTGGGACCAGTATCAGTTCAAATGTAAACGATACTCATCCCTAGTCAAGCCAAAACACAGGTGATGTGCATTAATGGGTTGTGAGTTTTTTCTTGCTCTTATGTGGGCTCTGAACCGAAGATGTCGTTGTGGCTTGTGCAGCTCTTTGAGACACTTGTGATTTAGGGCTGTGTAAATAAACATTGGTTGAAAGATTGATTGATAATGCCACTCCAAATGTACCAATCACAGTGAATGGACACGCTCTTGACTATGTTGAGGACATTACCTATCTGGGAAGTCTTGTCATTGAGGACAACTCTGCACAAAAGTACATTAGAGCAAGACTCGGAAAGTCACAGGGTGCTTTTGCTAGGCTGTACACCATCGGGAAGTCCAAGCAATATAGCTTATATATCACCTCTCCTGCTACCAGCTCCCAGACTGTAGTCGGGGAGCGCAGGGGAGACACTCCCTCAGGGCCAATGTATCTTGGGGGCAACACCCTTCAATCTACCCAGCAGTGGGTCTCCACAGCTCCAGACTCCAGGGTAAATGATGATAAAAATAATGATAATAATAATAATAATAATAGATTTTATTTGTAAAAAAGCACTTTACGTTGAGCAAACAACCTCAAAGTGCCACAGTGTAAAAAATAGTAAGAATAATAATAAAAATGTAATAAAAATAAATAAAATGTAAAACTAGAAACAGCCCAATAGCTAGAACCAGCATGCATATCTACAAACCCCGTTTCCATATGAGTTGGGAAATTGTGTTAGATGTAAATATAAACGGAATACAATGATTTGCAAATCATTTTCAACCCATATTCAGTTGAATATGCTACAAAGACAACATATCTGATGTTCAAACTGATAAACATTTATTTTTTGCAAATAATCATTAACTTTAGAATTTCATGCCAGCAACACGTTACAAAGAAGTTGGGAAATGTGGCAATAAATACTGATAAAGTTGAGGAATGCTCATCAAACACTTATATGGAACATCCCACAGGTGTGCAGGCTGATTAGGAACAGTTGGGTGCCATAATTGGGTAAAAAACCCGCTTCCATGAAATGCTAAGTAATTCACAAACAAGGATTTGGTGAGGGTCACCACTTTGTAAGCAAATTGTCGAACATTTTTGGAACAACATTTCTCAGCTTGATATTTCAAGGAATTTGGGGATTTTACCATCTACGGTACGTAAAATCATCAAAAAGTTCAGAAAATCTGGAGAAATCACTGCACGTAAGCGACGATATTACAGACTTTTGATCCCTCGGGCAGTACTGCATCAAAAACCAACATCAGTGTGTAAAGGATATCACCACATGGGCTCAGGAACATTTCATAAAACCACTGTCAGTAACTACAGTTGGTCGCTACATTTGTAAGTGCAAGTTAAAACTCTACCATGCAAAGCCAAACCCATTTATCAACAATATCCTGACACTGGGCCCGAGGTCACCCAAGATGGACTGATGTAAAGTGGAAAGGTGTTCTGTGGTCTGACGAGTCCACATTTCAAATTATATTTGGAAACAGAGGACGTGGTGTCCTGCGGAACATAGAGGAAAATAACCATCCAGATTTTTATAGGCGTAAAGTTCAAAAGCCTGCATCTGTGATGGTATGGGGGTGTATTAGTGCCCAAGGCATGGGTAACTTACACATCTGTGAAGGTACCATTAATAGTGAAATGTACATACATGTTTTGCAGCAACATATGTTGTCATCCAAGCAACGTTATCATGGACGCCCCTGTTTTTTTCAGCAAGATAAGTGTTACAACAGCGTGGCTTCGTAAAAAAAGAGTGCGGGTACTTTCCTGGCCCGCCTGCAGTCCAGACCTGTCTCCCATCGAAAATGTGTGGCGCATTATGAAGCGTAAAATACGACAGCGGAGACTCCAGATTGTTGAACGACTGAAGCTCTACATAAAACAAGAATATGAAAGAATTCCACTTTCAAAGCTTCAACAATTAGTTTCCTCAGTTCCCGAACGGGTATTGAGTGTTGTTAAAAGAAAAGGTGATGTAACACAGTGGTGAACATGCCCTTTCCCAACTACTTGGGAAAGTGTTGCAGCCATGAAATTCTAAGTTAATTTCTATTTGCAAAAAACAAATAAAGTTTATAAGTTTGAACATCAAATATCTTGTCTTTGTAGCATATTCTATTTATGGGTTGAAAAGGATTTGAAAATCATTGTGTTCCGTTTATATTTACATCTAACACAATTTCCCAACTCATATGGAAACGGGGTTTGTATAAAAAGGCTTTTTTAATAAGATGGGTTTTTGAGCCTTTTTTAAAAGCATCCACTGTCTGAGGTGCTCTCAGGTGGTCAGGGAGTTTGTTCCACAGACTGGGAGCAGCGGAGCAGAAAGCCCGGATTAGTTGCAAATCGTATTTTTTTTTATGTCTGCACACAGCCAATCCACCAAAACACTAGTCCCCGCCCGCACTCAAGCTACCGCTCCCTCTATCTCTCTCGCCCACACACGCACTGACGTCACTCACCTCACATACACTACTCTCATAACACTTAAGAACAAAGGTCCGACTTTACAACAGTAATGTAAAATCTCTATTGTTTTACGGCTCTAGATGCCTCTGTCGAATATTCTGGCCCCAGAAAATATCCAATGCACATCTATACAAGAAAACCAAGTGCAACAGTGTGGTGCTAGAGATCAAATGCTTGGGCATGTTCTCAGGATGGACCAAGACCGCATCCCCAAGATCACACTACGATGTACATCACCCGTACGGTGTCAGCTGAGCTGAAGGAGACGAACCTAACCTGGGTCGAGGCACAGCATGTTGCTCAAGACAGGTCCAGATGGAGGCAGATCGTCAAAGCCTTATGTCCCGTCAGGGACGAAGAGGATTAAGTAAGTCAAGTATCCCTAGTCAAGTGTCAATCAATCATCCATCCATCCATTTTCTACTGCTTATTCCCTTTTGGGGTCGCGGGGGGCGCTGGCGCCTATCTCAGCTACAATCGGGCGGAAGGCGGGGTACACCCTGGACAAGTCGCCACCTCATCGCAGGGCAAACACAGATAGACAGACAACATTCACACTCACATTCACACACTAGGGCCAAATTTAGTGTTGCCAAATCAATCAATCAAAGTTTATTTATATAGCCCTGTATCACAAGTGTCTCAAAGGGCTGCACAAGCCACAACGACATCAGGGCAAGAAAAAATTCAACCCAATTGGATACAATGAGAAACTGTGGAGGGGACTACAAATTTGGGGACCCTGCCCCTGGGCGACCGGTGCAATGGATGCGGAGTGGATCTAGTTAATAGTGTGAGAGTCCAGTTCATAGTGGATCTAGTTAATAGTGTGAGAGTCCAGTTCATAGTGGATCTAGTTAATAGTGTGAGAGTCCAGTCCATAGTGGATATAGTTAATAGTGTGAGAGTCCAGTCCATAGTGGATCTAGTTAATAGTGTGCAAGTCCAGTCCATAGTGCATCTAGTTAATGGTGTGAGAGTCCAGTCCATAGTGAATCTAGTTAATAGTGTGAGAGTCCAGTCCATAGTGGATATAGTTAATAGTGTGAGAGTCCAGTCCATAGTGGATCTAGTTAATAGTGTGCAAGTCCAGTCCATAGTGCATCTAGTTAATAGTGTAAGAGTCCAGTCCATAGTGGATCTAGTTAATAGTGTGAGAGCCCAGTCCATAGTGAATATAGTTAATAGTGTGAGAGTCCAGTCCATAGTGGATCTAGTTAATAGTGTGCAAGTCCAGTCCAGTCCATAGTGCATCTAGTTAATGGTGTGAGAGTCCAGTCCATAGTGAATCTAGTTAATGGTGTGAGAGTCCAGTCCATTGTGGATCTAGTTAATAGTGTGCAAGTCCAGTCCATAGTGCATCTAGTTAATGGTGTGAGAGTCCAGTCCATAGTGGATATAGTTAATAGTGTGAGAGTCCAGTCCATAGTGGATCTAGTTAATAGTGTGCAAGTCCAGTCCAGTCCATAGTGCATCTAGTTAATGGTGTGAGAGTCCAGTCCATAGTGAATCTAGTTAATAGTGTGAGAGTCCAGTCCATAGTGGATCTAGTTAATAGTGTACGAGTCCAGTCCATAGTGGATCTGGTTAATGGTGTGAGAGTCCAGTCCATAGTAAATCTAGTTAATAGTGTGAGAGTCCAGTCCCTAGTGGATCTAGTTAATGGTGTGAGAGTCCAGTCCATAGTGAATCTAGTTAATAGTGTGAGAGTCCATTCCATAGTAAATCTAGTTAATAGTGTGAGAGTCCAGTCCCTAGTGGATCTAGTTAATGGTGTGAGAGTCCAGTCCATAGTAAATCTAGTTAATAGTGTGAGAGTCCAGTCCCTAGTGGATCTAGTTAATGGTGTGAGAGTCCAGTCCATAGTGGATCTAGTTAATAGTGTGAGAGTTCAGACATTTGTGGATTTAGTTAATAGTGGAAGAGTACAGTCCATAGTAGATCTAGTTAATAGTGTGAGAGTCCATTCCATAGTGGATCTACTTAATAGTGTGAGAGTCCAGTCCATAGTGGATCTACTTAATAGTGTGAGAGTCCAGTCCATAGTGGATTTAGTTAATAGTGTGAGAGTCCAGTCCATAGTGGATCTAGTTAATAGTGTGCAAGTCCAGTCCATAGTGCATCTAGTTAATGGTGTGAGAGTCCAGTCCATAGTGAATCTAGTTAATAGTGTGAGAGTCCAGTCCATAGTGGATCTAGTTAATAGTGTGCGAGTCCAGTCCATAGTGCATCTAGTTAATGGTGTGAGAGTCCAGTCCATAGTGGATCTAGTTAATAGTGTGAGAGTTCAGACATTTGTGGATTTAGTTAATAGTTTGAGAGTCCAGTCCATGGTGGATCTAGTTAATAGTGTGCGAGTCCAGTCCATAGTGGATGTAGTTACTAGTGTGAGAGTCCAGTTCATAGTGGATCTAGTTAATAGTGAGAGTCCAGTCCATAGTGGTGCCAGAAGGGGATCATCTAGAGTGTAGAGAAGTCAACAGTGCAGCGACGTCCCCAACTGATGCACAGATGAGTGGTCCACCCCTGGGTCCTGACCTTGAACAGCTAGCGGTTCATCTGTGGTCACCTAACAACCTCTCCACGCAGAGCAGAAAAGAGACGGCAGATCAACTGGTCTAAAAAGGGGGTCTATCTAAAGGCTAGAGTATACAAATGAGTTTTAAGCTGGGACTTAAATGCTTCTACTGAGGTAGCATCTCTAACTGTTATTGGTAAAACATGAGTACTTGAGCCCGAGTGGAAAACGCTCTATAGCTCGCAGACCTATTTTGGGCTCTGGGAATCACTAATAAGCCAGAGTTCTTTAAAAGCGACACACAGTCGCGATCAAAAGTTTAGATACACTTGTAAAGAACATAATGTCATGGCTGTCTTGAGTTTCCAATACTTTCACAACTCTTATATTTTTGTGATAGAGTAATTGGAGAACATACTTGCGGCTCAATTTTTGTTTTATCTGAGCACAGAACTTTCTTCCAGAAGGTCTTATCTTTGTCCATATGATGTCAGATGAAACAAAAATTGTGTTGTTTGGCCACAATACCCAGCAATATGGGGACGGCGTGGCGAGGTTGGGAGAGTAGTCGTGCCAGCAACCTGAGGGTTCCTGGTTCGATCCCCACCTTCTACCAATTTTGTCACATCCGTTGTGTTCTTGAGCAAGACACTTCACCCTTGCTCCTGATGGGTCTTGGTTAGAGCCTTGCATGGCAGCTCCCTCCGTGAATGTGTGTGTGAATAGGTGAATGTGGAAATAGTGTCAAACCGCTTTAAGTACCTTGAACGTAAAAAAGCGCTATACCAATATAACCCATTTACCAATATGTTTGGAGCAGAAAAGGTGATCCCTTTAATCCCAGGAACACCATGCGTACCGTCAAGCATGGTGGTGGTCGTATTATGTTCTGGGCCTATTTTGCTGCTAGTGGAACTAGTGCTTTAAATGGGACAATGAAAACTGAGGATTACCTCCAAATTCTTCAGGACAACCTAAAATCATCAGCCCGGTTGTTGGGGCTTGGGCATAGTTAGGTGTTCCAACATGATAATGACCCTAAACACATGTCAAAAGTGGTAAAGGAATGGCTAAATCAGGGTACCTGATTTAGCCATTCCTTGTCAAGACAGCCATGACAATATGTTCTTTACAAGTGTATGTAAACTTTTGAACGCGACTGTATGGTACAATACAATCAGCAAGATAGGATGGAGCTAGACCGTGTAGTATTTTATACGTAAGTAGTAAAACCTTAAAGTCGCATCTTAAGTGCACAGGAAGCCCGTGCAGATGAGCCAGTATAGGTTTATATATATATATATATATATATATATATATATATATATATATATATATATATATATATATATATATATATATATATATATATATATATATATATATATATATGTGTGTGTGTATATATATATATATATATATATGTATATATATATATATATATATATGTATATATATATATATATATATACACACACATATGTATATATATATACACATATATATATACACACACATATATATATATACATATATATATATATATATATATATATATATATATATATATATATATATACACACATGCATATATATATATATATATATGTGGTGTTTTCATCACGCTCCTCTTTCTCTTCCTTAAAGCGATGTTCACTTTGGGGTGGTCCCGCTTCAAAGGGCTTAGCATGTATGACGTGTTGGCAGAAGCGTACCCTACTGCTGCTGAACAAAGTCGGCAAACCTCCGTCCTACATTGTTGCATCGCACCGCGAAGCCGAAGTGTTGCCAAAGGAGAGATGTTAACGAGGCAGGAGGGTTTTCTAGCTCTGGCTTTTACATGTTGTCCTAGCCCGGTCACTGCTAGCCTGCTGTGTGTTGTGCCTCGCTCTGCATTGTTTACACAACGTGCGGTGCGCTACCTAATATGTCCGTGGGGAAACTCGTTCGGTACACCTCCGAACTGAACCGAAACGGTTCAATACAATTACACGTACCGTTACACCCCTAGCGACAGGTGATTAGATAACAAGGCCCAGGTGGGCCATCTACGCACCTGTCGCTGATTTCAAGGCCGGTCCTGGCAACACCCCGCTTCGCTGCAGGTCTGCAGCCCACGCCCCCTTCACAGTTTGCTTCAGAAAAAAAATGTTATTACAACGAATAAGAGACCTATTATACTCTAGAAATGTTGGTGTTACTTAGAATTGCACGCGTTTAGTTTTGTTCAGTGTCAAAAAAAATATTATATGGCTCTTACGGAAATACATTTTAAAATATTTGGCTCAAAAAGGTTCCCAACCCCTGATATATATATATATATATATATAAAGGTGTATATACAGTATAGGCTTAATATTATCAAACTTTGTGTCAGAAAAGCAGGCTACATAAATAAGCCACTCCATGTATTATGCAAAAAGAAGCAACACGTGATGTGTTCACGATGATCTCTAACCTTTTGCGCC
This sequence comes from Nerophis ophidion, assembly GCF_033978795.1. Taxonomy (NCBI): domain Eukaryota; kingdom Metazoa; phylum Chordata; class Actinopteri; order Syngnathiformes; family Syngnathidae; genus Nerophis; species Nerophis ophidion. Next base: position 29,191,080 of record NC_084629.1, on the reverse strand, counting down.
GCGTCCAGTGCAGGTGTGACGTGATGCAAAGAAGAAGAATGGTCAAACATCAGCTCCCTGCAAAAACCACAATGGAGACCTTGGATCTAAATGTCAGGGTTTCATCACGGATACACTGACATTTGTGTGATGGGATTTAGCCGTGGGTTAATATAGCCATCGCCCGCATTGATGTCCATCTTACTCTGTGAAGTCTATCACCGCTTTCCTTTTTTTTTTTTTGTGGAGTTAGCCCTCACAGAAGGTTCTTTCAAAAGCACCAATTGAATCCTGTGCTGTGTGGAAGCCAATTATTATTAATTAGAGAGTGGGGGGGGGAATCAATTTCCTTTGCTGTATATGTGCTTCAGGAAGTTATTTAAATCAGACACATTTAATTGCAATCAGTTCTCTGGTTACTGATGAAATGTTGGCAAATGGGACAAAAAAAAATACTGCATTTTTTAAAAAGTCACAGTATAATAAGGAATTTCAATTGGAATTGTTTATGATTATAAATGGCACAGTGGGGTGGCGGTGACTCGCCATCCGTGAATACTCTTTCTTTTTTTTTTTTGCAGCAGCAGCCATTGAATATTTTGTGGAAAAAGAGACTCCCTTTGACAACGTTTGATACTCAAGAGGTCAATCAGAGATTGCAACGTTTAAACCACAATATCTCCAAAGAGCTTCCTCACTGGCGATCTCCACATAGTAAACCAAAAAAAAAAAAGAAATTTCTTTTTTTGTTGTTGTTGTTGTTGGAGGAACACTCCTCCCCCTCCCTACTTGCACTGGCGAGACCCGGTGTGGGCTGCCCTCGTAGCTCAGGGGGTTCCTACGGGAGAGCAGAATGGAAGTGGAGCATCTCGCTGTGATCCAAAGAAAGTGTGCCAAATTCTATCAACACTGGATTAGCAACACGGCGTTGGTGTTCGATCAGCGGAAGACATGGGGGCGAGGATAAAGAAGCAGTTTCCAGGGAGCACAAAGATGGAATTTTGGCCGCTTCAAAAAAGCTTTGCTGCTTCTCTCTGATGATGAATGGATGGCCGGGGCCCCCATTGTCGAGCGAGGGGAACTAAATTATGTTTGTATGTTTTAGATGCAACAAGTTTGTCTTGTTTTACTTGGTTCATAACGTCACATTTTACTTGGTTCATAACGTCACATGTGGCTTCACGGTGGCAGAGGGGGTTAGTGCGTCTGCCTCACAATACGGAGGTCCTGCAGTCCTGGGTTCAAATCCAGGCTCTGGATCTTTCTGTGTGGAGTTTGCATGTTCTCCCCGTGAATGCGTGGGTTCCCTCCGGGTACTCCGGCTTCCTCCCACCTCCAAAGACATGCACCTGGGGATAAGTTGATTGGCAACACTAAATTGGCCCTAGTGTGTGAATGTGAGTGTGAATGTTGTCTGTCTATCTGTGTTGGCCCTGCGATGAAGAGGCGACTTGTCCAGGGTGTACCCCGCCTTCCGCCCGATTGTAGCTGAGATAGGCGCCAGCGCCCCCCGCGACCCCGAAAGGGAATAAGCGGTAGAAAATGGATGGATGGATAACGTCACATGACACTTAGAATAAATAATGAACGAAAAGGAGCAGAAAGAAGTCTAACTTAAAATATCTGGCCCCTATTTTGTTACGTGTTCAGGCAGCAAGGACTCTATATTTACTATTAAACAATATTAATAAACAAGGGAATGGAATCTGACTAATCCAAAAGGTGGGACTATGTGTAGTGTTTACCGGAAGTGTTGAGCGAGGTGCGGAAGTCCAAGAGGAGGCGAGACGAGGCTCGGAGGTCTGTGGGCGGGCATTAGGCCCAGTTCAGGGGCGAGGCATCAAAGTCCGTGTCCAGGCGGTAGGTCGAAAATCCAAGAGGGGCAGCTCGGGAACCCGAGGGGAACACGGGGAGACGAGACACACCGATGGTAAATGTTTTTTTTTTGATTGATTGATACTTTTATTAGTAGATTGCGCAGTTCTGTACATATTCTGTACAATTGATCACTAAATGGTAACACCCGAATAAGTTTTTCATTTTGTTTAAGTCCGGCTCCATGTTAATCAATTCATGGTAACATGGTTGTACTTGTATAGCGCTTTTCTACCCATTTTTAAGGTGCCCAAAGCACTTCGACAGTATTTCCACATTCACCCATTCACACACACATTCACACACTGATGGCGGGTGCTGCCATGCAAGGCGCTAACCAGGACCCACCAGGAGCAAGGGTGAAGTGTCTTGCCCAAGGACACAACGGACGTGACTAGAATAGTAGAAGGTGGGGATTGAACCAGTAACTTTAAGATTACTGGCACGGCCACTCTCCCAACTTCGCCACAAAGTCCCCAGAATGCTGCTGGAAGACGACAAGGGGACACGAGACCAATGAACACAGAGGGGAAGAAACAGAGAGAGAGAGCGAGAGAGAGCATATAGCTTAGAGATTTTCGACTTACTGTACAGGAACAGGTCCTTAAGTTCTGGCCCGGAATGCCGGTCTGCACGGGCTTAGGAAGCCCAGGGAGCTCATCAGCAACAGGTGTGCATATTGCAGATTGACTGCAGCTGCCTGCTGCAGCCGTAGTGGCGCGCGCAGGTGCGCTCTTGGAGCACAGATGAATAAGCACTGGGGGGTGCCAAGGCCATGACATATTTATACAGTTACATTTGTTGTTTAACTCAGAAGAGCTATTCATAACTAACAACAAAATAATTTAACATCCATCTATTTTCTATCGCTTGTCCTGTTCGGGGCCGCAGGGCGTGCTGCAGCCTATCTCAGCTGCACCCTGGACATCATAATTATGATTTAAAAAATATATATTTTATGCAGTAGGAGTTTTAGTTTGTTTTATTCCATTGTTCAGATCAGGGGTGTCCAACGTACGGTACGAGGGCCGGATGGGACCCGCGAACAGGTTTTATTTGCTAATTTTAAAAATGAGCCGAAATTTTTAATGAAAGAAACAGCTGTTCTAAATGTGTCCACTAGATGTCGCAATAGCAATGCTTTATAACTTTGCAGATGATGCTACATGTGTACAAAATAAACCCTACAACAATATGAATTTTACATTTTCAGGATGTGATTGTGCTATTTTTAAACAAAGAAAACAATCTGAAGTTATCTTTATTTATAAGTTGTCGTGCCGGGATTTTAACAGTCCGGCCCACTTGAGAGTATATTTTTCTCCATGTTGCCCCACATCTAAAATGAGTTTGACACCCCTGTTTTAGATTCAACAAGTTATCTTGTTTATTTTGTTTTATTTCATTCATAATGTCACATAACATTTTGAATAAATAATGAAGGAAAGGATCGGGAAGAAGTAAAATGTATAATATCTGGCCTCTATTTATACAGTAACATTTGTTGTTTAACTCAGAATAGCTATTCACAATGTACATTTGTCATAGCAAATAACACAAAAACTAAACATGAATACAATAATTTACTCCAAATCATATCTTTTCATCATTGTGATTGTTTTATGTTTTTTTAATGCAGTAGGAAATTTAGCGCAGAAATGTCCACAACCGATACACAGGCGAGCGGTCCATCCTGGGTCCCGACTCTGGACGAGCGGTCCATCCTGGGTCCCGACTCTGGACGAGTGGTCCATCCTGGGTCCCGACTCTGGACAGCCAGTACTTCATCCATGGCCACCGGACCTGTGTCCACCCCCCCCCCCCCCATCCCCCGCAACCCCCTCCACAAGAGAGAAGGGGGCAGAGGAGAAAATAAAATAAACGGCAGATCAACTGGTCTAAAAAGGGGTCTATTTAAAGGCTAGAGTATACAAATTAGTTTTAAGATGAGACTTAAATGCTTCTACTGAGGTAGCATCGCGAACTGTTACCGGGAGGGCATTCCAGAGTACTGGAGCCCGTATGGAAAACGCTCTATAGCCCGCAGACTTTTTTTGGGCTCTGGGAATCACTAATCAGCCGGAGTCCTTTGAACGCAGATTTCTTGCCGGGACATATGGTACAATACAATCGGCAAGATAGGATGGAGCTAGACCGTGTAATATTTTATACGTAAGTAGTAAAACCTTAAAGTCACATCTTAAGTGCACAGGAAGCCAGTGCAGGTGAGCCAGTACAGGCGTAATGTGATCAAACTTTCTTGTTCTTGTCAAAAGTCTAGCAGCCGCATTTTGTACCAACTGTAATCTTTTAATGCTAGACATGGGGAGACCCGAATATAATACGTTACAGTAATCGAGACGAGACGTAACAAACGCATGAATAATGATCTCAGCGTCTTTAGTGGACAAAATGGAGCGAATTTTAGCGACATTACGGAGATGAAAGAAGGCCGTTTTAGTAACGCTTTTAATGTGTGACTCAAAGGAGAGAGTTGGGTCGAAGATAATACCCAAATTCTTTACCGAGTCGCCTTGTTTAATTGTTTGGTTGTTAAATGTTAAGGTTGTATTATTAAATAGAGGTCGGTGTCTTGCAGGACCGAAAATCAGCATTTTCGTTTTCTTGGCGTTGAGTTGCAAAAAGTTAGGAATTGGTAGTTTTTTCAGATTCCATATATTTTTGGCCTAAATTGATCATTTTCAGTACCAAAATAGCTAAATGAAATAAAAATATCAGTACTACTGTAGTATTGGCCACTAGATGAGACCAAATTGATCAGAGGGCACTGTTCAGCATCCTGGCCACTGATTGGCTCAGCCTTTAACTTTATAACAACCTCTAAAGCCCTAGAGGGGGGGGGTTGCCCACATCTGAGGTCCTCTCCAAGGTTTCTCATAGTCAGCATTGTCACTGGCGTCCCACTGGATGTGAATTCTCCCTGCCCACTGGGTGTGAGTTTTCCTTGCCCTTTTGTGGGTTCTTCCGAGGATGTTGTAGTCGTAATGATGTGTGCAGTCCTTTGAGACATTTGTGATTTGGGGCTATATAAATAAACATTGATTGATAAAGCACAGGTGTCAAACTCAAGGCCCGGGGGCCCGATGTGGCCCACTACTTCATTTTATTTGGCCCTCGAAAGCCTGGAAATAATATGTATCAGTAAAGTACTCTAACTTGTCTTACTAAATGTATTCTTTCTTGTCTATTTTGGGAGAGAGAAAAAAAGTACTCCATGTTATCACAAATTATGTTAACTCAAGTATTGTCTAATTGTGCAAAAATATATTATCAAACATTCAAACCATTTTTTAAATATAAAGAAATACTAATAACAATGATTTTTCAAAGCAAGTTATCCATCACATTGTGCAATGTAAAAATATCAATTGATTTTATGGGAAAATTGTGAAATTTACTGTGGTTTTTACATAATTTTTCTGTAAGTGATAGAAACAATACTTTTTTTTAGTGTAGTAAACTGTGGTGCTGTTTTGGCATTTACAGTAATTCACCAAAAAATCTCCAGTTACACCATAAAAAAACAAACAAACTTGCAGCTCAGGTGCCAAAATTTTACCGTAAAATTGCATTATTTTTTTTTTACAGTAAAAAATGTTATGTAAACTTTACAGTAAAAATCTGGCAACTGAGATGCCTTTTTTTTTTTAACCATGAAAACAGCAGTACTTGTTTTTCCATTAACAGTAATACACACTACATTTGAAGGTGAAATTATTGCAACTTACTATATTTTTTTTACATTTTAGTTTTTAAAAAATCTACTAATAACATGCATAAAGAAATTGCGTACTAATAGCATCCACTGTTAGAAGCGGCCCTCAGGGGCCAAACATAACTGGGATGCGGCCGTCAGTGAAAACGACTTTGACACCTCTGTTTGAGAGGGTGGCAACTTGTACAGGGTGTGCCCCGCCTTCTGCCCGATTGTGGCTGAGATGGGCACCAGCGCCCCTCGCGACCCCAAAGGGAATAAGCAGTAGAAAATGGATGGATGGATGTTTGAAAGGGCTCTCATAAAGTTAAAAGACGTATTTAAAAAATCGTTAACATTTTTGTGTGCAGTATTTAGGAAAATATTTGATTTGTAATAAATAACCCCTACTCCACGGAAATTAATTTACCGCAATGAGGCCCAGAAGCAGTTACTCGCGATAAACATGGCTTTATCCATCCATCCATCCATCCATCCATCCATTTTCTACCGCTTGTCCCTTTACAAACATGGCTGTATCCATCCATCCATCCATTTCCTACCGCTTGTCCCTTTACATGGCTTTATAATGTTTCTAAATATGGTGCAATGGTGTCTGTGAGCAGCATGGGAGATGATATCAAAGCAATCTGATTGGGTGCTCGGTCAATTCTAGGGGTGCACAAAAAAATCAATTCACATCCGCATCATGATTGTTATTTATTCAAATCCTAAATCGATCCCTAATTTTCTTTTTTTTCTTTTTTTTTTAAGGATTAATTTAACAAAAAAGATGAATTAAGGCCATCTCCATACCTTTTATTGTAACCTGTGACCTGTTTTGAAGGTTTTATAACTACTATACCAAATAATGTAGTGCGAGAATCAACTCTAGATGGAATTATCACCCCAAGTATGTAAATATTTTACACATTGATGCTTGTTTCTTTTCAAATCATCGACTATTTGATACTGCCTGGCTTCTAATTCGTTTGGAAGTCATAACTGTAAAAAAAAAATCAGTTCCAGAGTCAAACTATAAGCATGTTGTGGCCACTTTATTAATTGGATTGAACCTATGTCGATTTAGAGGCAATGTGTGTTTCTTCAGTAAATATTTGTTTACCTTTCATTTATGTTAAACTTTTAGTACTAGTATGTTTCTTTCTGCCGATCTGTATATCGACAGTCTGTCAGCTACTGGTTGTTTGAATTTGACCTGGGATCAGTTACAGTGCATCTAGAAAGACTTCACAGCGCTTCACTTCTTCCACATTTTGTTTTACAACCTTAATCAAAAATGGAATACATTCCTTTTTGTCCTCAAAATTCTACACACAATACTTCCATAATGACAATGTGAACTGTCATGTTCTGTGGTCTGGATCATGTTTTGTTATTTTTTGTTAGTTTTTGGACTCCATAAGCCTGTCATTGTCAGTCAGTCTGCTTGTTCTTTTCATGCTCTGTTCATGCTGGTATTCTTGTTATTGCTCTTCTCATGCTTCATGCCATGCCAAGTAAGTTTTTATTTATTCATGCCACAGTTAGTGACTTTTTTTTCATGTCCATAGTTCAGTTTAAGTGTTAGTTTTGTTTCCTCTGTTTAGTGTTGCTTTCGCTTTGTGCGCCTTTTTGTTTTCACATTTGTGATTCAAGATTAAAACGTGTTTAATCTTGTCCGGAGTAGTCCGTTTGCTTCCTGGGAAAACAAACCTTGCAGTAAACTGCAAAAAAACCCACCGTCTTGACAGTGAACTTTTTTTTTTTTAATTTCAAATGTATTACAGTATTTTCCCGACTATAAGGTGCGCTCAAAATCCTTTTTTTCCTCAAAACTCGAAAGTGCGCCTAATAAACTGGTGCGCCTAATGCAAGGAATAGGTTTGGTTGAGCTTACCCACCTCAAAGCTATTATATTTGGTACATGATGTAGTGATTAGAGTGACAAGTAGATGGCAGTCACACATAAGAGATAAGTGTATATTGCCCCTATGATGGCAATATGTCTCAAGTAAACAAGGGGGGGCACTTTCGTGACTTCTGCGATGCTTTTTTGTGAACTTCTGGATCTGCTTCTTAGGAGTCTTTTGGCCATGGAGACCAGCTGCTGGGTCTCTGCCACACCAGAGTCCGTTTGGAGCGACCTGGAGGATATGCAGATGAAGAGTCAGGGCTGCGGAGTTGGCGCTAAGCTCCGGGACCAACAAGCTTCACAGCATCTTGGCTGATTGAGCAGGTATCGGACACCTCGGTCTCCTTGGACGCATCCTTGCTCATCCATGCAGACTGGACACTGGCCGAGAGTTAGTGGGCAGCCGAGGGTGGAGTCGGCTCTCTTGGTTGCTTTGTTGGGTCTGCTCCCCTCTCTGGCCATGTTCCCTCCACCCCAGCAGACGATGGCGTGGAACACCGCAGAGGCCACCACAATGTACATGATTTTTGTCGTTGTTGTTATTTTACTTTTGTGGCCGGTTGCATCAGCTATGCTCTTTTTGTCACAGCACTTGCGCAATCCCGCATGTCATCTCCTGCAAGCTCTACCGGTACCTCCGCTAAAAACGCGCCGGGACTCGCCCCTGCTCGCTCTGCCCGCATCGGGGCCATGAGCTTGCAAGGCTGCAGGCAATCACAAATAAGCGCACCTGGGACCGATGAAGACAGACTGCATAAAGACCTGCGGACCCGAAGATCCAGTGCCGGAACGTAGTTCATTTTTCGTGGTTAGCATCCCGTCTCTGGCTTCCCTCCTGCGTACTTGCTCTCTCTCTGTGCCCGTGTCTTATGTCCTCTGTGTTCCCCGCAGTGTTCTCGCCTTGCCCCTTTGGTCGGACGAAGGATTCATCTAACACGCACTGACAACAAACTTTGGTAACATTGACATTGTTAATTCTACACATTGCTTTGCACCATTCGCATTTAGTAGCATACACACTCCACCACTTCATCAAGATCGAATACAATAAACCTATCGAACTGATCCGTGCCGTTGTGTCGTCTCCTTTTCTTGTCCTACGTAACACTTTTAATGTATCTAATATCCTTTGTGGCCTTTGATGTTTCCCTCTTACACACATGTTTATGTGGGCTATGGCTATGAGGTTTTCTATCCTTGGCCTCAGTCTGGACCCCCTCTCTGAGGGCCCAGGATTAGACTGATTTTTTTTTCTCACCCCCCGCATTTACCTGTTTCTCTGCAATTGACCCATCCCCTTATTCACCCATTGGGAGGTGAGGGGGGCAGTGAGCAGCAGCAGTGACCACGCCCGGGAATCATTTTTAGTAATTTAATCCCCAATTCCAACCCTTGATGCTGAGTGCCAAGCAGGGAGGTAATGGCTCCCATTTTTTTATAGTCATTTTTTGGTATTAACTCACAACCTACCGATCTCAGGGCGGACACTCTAACTTCTAGGCCAGTGTTTTTCAACCTTATTTGAGCCAAGGCACGATTTTTTCATTGAAAAACTCCTGAGGCACACCTCTAGCAGAAAAGCTAAAAAAAAAAATTAAACTCAGCAGCCAATATTGCCAGTGAAAAGTCGTTATCGCAATTTTTGGATATGAATTTAAACCATAACCAAGCATGCATCTCTAAAGCTCTTATCTCGAAGTAGGTGTACTGTCACCACCTGTCACATCACAGCGTGACTTATTTGGAGTTTTGGGTGTTTTCCTGTGTGTAGTGTTTTAGTTCTTGTCTTGCGCTCCTATTTTGTTGTTGATTGTCATGTCATGTACGGATGTACTCTGTGGATGTTGTCTGCTGCTCCACACGCTGTAAGTCTTTGCTGTCGTCCAGCATTCTGTTTTTGTTTACTTTACTGCCAGTTCAGTTATAGTTTAGTTTTGCATAGCCATTCCTAAGCTTCAATGCCTTTTCTTAGCGGCACTCACATTTTGTTTATTTTTGGTTTAAGCATTACATACCTTTTTTACCTGCACACTGCCTCCCGCTGGCGTCTATGTATTGTGATCACGACAAACCATGTTCCCGACACACACAAAGCAATTAGTTACCTGCTGCCACCTACTGATAGGGAAGAGTATTGCACGGTTCCCAGAGGTGGGTAGTAACGCGCTACATTTACTCCGTTACATTTACTTGAGTAACTTTCGGGATAAATTGTACTTTTACAAGTAGTTTTTATGCAACATACTTTTACTTTTACTCGAGTATATTTATAGAGAAGAAACGATACTTTTACTCCGTTCCATTTATCTACATTCAGCTCGCTACTCGCTACTTTTTTTTATCGATCTATTAATGTTTGGTTTGGTTAATGACAGCTTCAAAGTAGAATCTACGCATGCCTGCGTTTCACCAATCACATGCAGTCGCTGGTGACGTTAGGCCAATCAAACAGAGCTAGGCGGTCACATGACCCGATTTATACAAGTTGAAAAACGTATTGGGGGGTTACCATTTAGTGGTCAATTGTCCGGAATATGTACTGTACTGTGCAATCTAATAATAAAAGTTTCAATCAATCAATAAAAAGTGTAAAGGAAAAAAGGCACTTTTTATTTCAACCGTACTTCCCGTCAAAAGCCTAAAGACTGATCGCACAGTTCCTGTCTTCACAATAAAAGTGCCGCTCCATCGCGCCTGTGCTAACAAAATAAGAGTCTCCGAAAGCCAGCGCAAACAAGCTGGCAAGCTACGGATTTTGCCGCCAATGTATTTCTTGTAAAGTGTATAAAAACGAATATGGAAGCTGGACAAATAAGATGCCAAAAACCAACGACTTTCATGTAGTATTAGACAGAAAAGAGGAACTTTTTTCTCCTCCATTTGAAAACGTGGACGCCTGAGTCCAATCATTGCAAGTCATCAGAATCAGGTAATACACCAATTTATATTCTTGTCTTCATGAAAGATAGGAATCTATATGTTAAACATGCATGTATATTCATTAAAACACCTTCAACATGTGAACAAAAACGGCAAAATAAATACATATAAATTATATACTGTATATATAAATGTATGTATGTGTATATCTATATATATATATCTATATATATATATAGATACACAAATAATATATATATAAATATATATATATATATAAATATATATATATATATATATATATATATATACACAGATATATATATATATATATATATATATATATATATATATATATATATATATATATATATATATATATATAATTTGTGTTTGTATAAATGATGTGTGTGTATGTATGATATGTGTGTGTATGTATGATATGTGTGTGTATGTATATATGAGGTAGATCACCTCGACTTGGTCATTTATTAAGTAATTGATAAATGTTGAAAAACTTATTGGGGTGTTACCATTTAGTGGTCAATTGTACGGAATATGTACTTTACTGTGCAATCTACTAATACAAGTTTTAATCAATCAATCAAATCAATGAATGCCTACTGAGGCAATGGTGCTGTTAAGTTATTGTGGCTCAATGTGCCATTTTCTAAATTTTATTTTAATGTACTATTATTTAATATATATTATTGTTTTGGTTGCTTAAGAGATATTCCTGGCTCTGAATTTGCTCATTGCTATTTTTATGTTTTTGTGCATTATTTGTTGCCGTAATCATTAAACAATCAGGTTACTCATCAGTTACTCAGTGCTTGAGTAGTTTTTTCACAACATACTTTTTACTTTTACTCACGTAAATATTTGAATGACTACTCCTTACTTTTACTTGAGTAATAAATCTCGAAAGTAACAGTACTCTTACTTGAGTACAATTTCTGGCTACTCTACCCACCTCTGACGGTTACTCTGCAGAGCTCTAGACAGCACAGACACTCAACTACGGCACATTATCTGTGGATTATAATTACTGGTTTGCAAAAGATAATAGGTGAAATTACATAATCTCTTTCCCCAAGTGGAGGAGTTCAAGTACCTCGGAGTCTTGTTCACGAGTGAGGGAAGAGTGGATCGTGAGATCGACAGGTGGATCGGTGTGGTGAAAAAGGAGCTGAGCCGGAAGGTAAAGGGCTCAATTTACCGGTCGATCTACGTTCCCATTCTCACTTATGGTCATGAGCTTTGGGTCATGACCGAAAGAACAAGATCACAGGTACAAACGGCCAAAATGAGTTTCTTCCGCCGGGTGGCGGGGCTCTCCCTTAGAGGTGAAGTGAAGTGAAGAGAATTATATTTATATAGCACTTTTCTCTAGTGACTCAAAGCGCTTCACATAGTGAAACCCAATATCTATGTTACATTTACACCAGTGTGGGGGGCACTGGAAGCAGGTGGGTAAAGTGTCTTGCTCAAGGACACATTGGCAGTGACTAGGATGGCGAAAGCGGGAATCGAACCTGTAACCCTCAAGTTGCTGGCACGGCCACTCTACCAACCGAGCTATACCGATAGGGTGAGAAGCTCTGCCATCCGGGAGGAGCTCAAAGTAAAGCCGCTGCTCCTCTACATCGAGAGGAGCCAGATGAGGTGGTTCGGGCATCTGGTCAGGATGCCACCCGAACGCCTCCCTAGGGAGGAGGTAGGAGGCCACGGGGAAGACCCAGGAAACGTTGGGAAGACTATGTCTCCCGGCTGGCCTGGGAACGCCTCGGGATCCCCCGGGAGAAGCTAGACAAAGTGGCTGGGGAGAGGGAAGTCTGGGCTTCTCTGCTTAGGCTGCTGCCCCCGCGACCCGACCTCGGATAAGCGGAAAAAGATGGATGGATGGACATAATCTCCCACAGCACACTAGTGTGCCGGGGCACATGGTTGAAAAACACTGCACTAGGCCACTGAGCAGGTCGGCAGACCCGTCAGCGATCCCGTTCTCTCTCCCTGTAATGTTTGGGATTGTGCTGAAAATCTTAACTTCCCCTCGACGGATTATTAAAAGTATTTCTGATTCTGATTCCGATAATAATATTTTCAAAAATGACCGCCACTGTCAGCACAGCACAAGCAGCAGCATGCTCACTCCTCCAGTCCGCCCACACGGTTGTCCTGCCAATGATGACATTTGGAGCAGAAAAACCCCGCTGACTTAATCACGGCAGATATTGCGTGTCATTTTGCACGCCGCACTCGGACCAGGCTGACGGCAGTGCTGGTAATTCGCCACCGCTGTGAGGTGGCAGGAGTGGGGTGGAGGGCGGAGGCCGCTACTCGTAGTCTCTCTAGGTCACAAGCTTCATTCTGTCTTGGCCCCTTTCCATCCCGCTGAGAAGGTCCAGGGGAGGCAACACAAACAGGGGTGACATAAAGAGGTCTTGATTGCAGCAAGCCTCAAACAAGTCATCAGATAAACAATGTTAGGATATTTTCATTCTTTTCTTATTGTTTTTAGTACGTTATGAACCCTTAGATAACACTAAATCTACTATTACGTACAGCAATGTCATATTTATTTTGTTTGTCGTCGTTTACTGGTTTTTGTCCCTTGCAGGGAATCATCTTGTACAACATGAACTCTTTGGTAGAACGTCTGAGCCAATGAGCTGGGAGCTGGATAAGTTCCCGCCCACTCTGAATGTTGCAGCCAATGAGAGAGGGCAAGAAGCTACTGAGCCAGCCAATTACAGGCCGCCGCCCAGCCGCGTCACTCAAGGAAAAAATGGCAGCGCGCGTCAGCTGGGTTGTCAAGCGACTTTTCCCTCAGTAAGTCTCATTTTTGTGCTTTATTTGTGCACTTTTGCTGTTAATAAGTTGTTTCAAAATACGCCATCTAACATTTTTATTGAAAACTCTATGAAGATGCACGCTGTGTTTTGTAATCAATCAATCAAAGTTTATTTATATAGCCCTAAATCACGAGTGTCTCAAAGGGCTGCACGAGCTACAACAACATCCTCGGCTTAGATACCGAATCAGGGCAAGGAAAAACTCAACCCAATGTGGTACAATGAGACACCTTGGCGACCGGTGCAATGGACGTGGAGTGGAACTAGTTCAGAGTGTGAGAGTCCAGTCCATAGTGGATCTAGTTAATCGTGTGAGAGTCTAGTCCATAGTGGATCTAGTTACAAGTGTGCAAGTCCAGTCCATAATGGATGTAGTTAATAGTGTGAGAGTCCAGTCCATAGTGGATCTAGTTAATAGTGTGAGAGTCCAGTCCATATTGGATCTAGTTAATAGTGTGAGAGTCCAGTCCATAGTGTATCTAGTTAATAGTGTGAGAGTCCAGTCCATAGTGGATCTAGTTAATGGTATGAGAGTCCAGTCCATAGTGGATGTAGTTAATATTGTGAGAGTCCAGTCCATAGTGGATCTAGTTAATGGTGTGAGAGTCCAGTCCATAGTGGATCTTGTTAATAGTGTGAAAGTCCAGTCCATTGTGGATGCTTGGCACTCAGCATCAAGGGTTGGAATTGGGGGTTAAACCACCCAAAAAAATTGCCAGGCGTGGCGACCGCTGCTGCCTACTGCTCCCCTCACCTCCCAGGAGGTGGTCAAGGGTGATGGGTCAAATGCAGAGAATAATTTCGCCACATCTAGTATGTGTGTGACAATCATTGGTACTTTAAAATATAGTTAATAGTGTGAGAGTCCAGTCCATAGTGGATCTCGTAAATAGTGTAAGAGTCCAGTCCATAGTGGATATAGTTAATGGTGTGAGAGTCCAGTCCATAGTGGATCTAGTTAATAGTGTGAGAGTCCAGTCCATAGTGGATCTAGATAATAGTGTGAGAGTCCAGTCCATAGTGGATCTAGTTAATAGTGTGAGAGTCCAGTCCATAGTGGGGCCAGCAGGGGATCATCTTGAGTGGAGACAGGTCAGCAGCGCAGAGACGTCCCCAACTGATGCACAGATGAGTGGTCCACCCCGGATCCCGACTTTGAACAGCTAGCACAACATCTGTGGTCACCTAAAAACCTGTCAATGCAGAAGAGGGGGTAAGAGCAGAAAAGAAAGGAAACGGCAAATCAACTGGTCTAAAAAGGGGGTCTATTTAAAGGCTAGAGTATACAAATGAGTTTTAAGATGGGACTTAAATGCTTCTACTGAGGTAGAATCTCTAACTGTTACCGGGAGGGCATTCCAGAGTACTGGAACCCGAATAGAAAACGCTGTATGGCCCGCAGACTTTTTTTGGGCCCTGGGAATCACTAATAAGCCGTAGTTCTTAGAACGCAGATTTCTTGCCGGGACATATGGTACAATACAATCGGCAAGATAGGATGGAGCTAGACCGTGTATTATTTTATACGTAAGTAATAAAACCTTAAAGTCACATCTTAAGTGCACAGGAATCCAAAACAGGTGAGCCAGTATAGGTTTATATATAGGTAAATATGTACATAAAGGTTTATACAGTATAGGTATGCATATTGGTATATATGTATATAAATATATAAAGGTATATACAGTATAGGTATATATAGCAGGGTTTCCCACACATTTATTTATTTGTGGCGGCCTGCCACGAAAGAATTACGGCCGCCACAAAAAAAATAAAAATAAATAAATAAATAAATAAATAAATAAAATAATATGTATATATTTTTTTGGGCTTTTGACTCGCTCGGCCGCTCATAAAAGCAATGGGACTCTGTCTGTGAATGGAGCTTGTATTTACATATTATATACATTTGTAAATATTATATAAATATGTACATAAAGTGATGTAGTTATATTCGAACTCCGCGTTCTTCTTGGTCATTGCCGCCGCAATGTGATACATGATACAACGTAATGCATCACATATGTTCAGTTGAGCTTATTTAATCCTACCCCTTTTTATACCATAGCAATTTTATCTTATGTTCTTGTTTTCTGTAACAGAACAGTGAAAAAATAAATAAAATACCAAAATAACAATAAACTTAACACAATGAAACCATTGAATAGTAAATATATCCTCATATTGAGCAATTAAGAGCTTTATTTGCAACATATGCAAGAATTTCGGTAATTATGAAAAACATGACGTGCTATATGGATTTTTTATTTTTACTTTTGTTAGACAAACCTCACCCCTCTGTCCATTTTCCTTTAATGTAATTTGGGATGGAAATTTGAACCGATACTGATAATTCACCTGTTTGAAATTGGCCCCCTTTATAATTGCAAATATTAAAATAACATTACCATTTGTTTGTGCCGTAAAATTGTATGAATATTCTGAATGGTGACGTCGCACCCCTCCTTCAAAATCTACCTTAACTTGTCCCATTTGTTTGTGCTGGATTTTTTTCCTAACTTTTAGTTAATTTTTTATGGTTTTCATGTAAGGCTGGGTGATTTTTGAAGGTAGGTCGGACATTGGGGAGGACATGACTGCACGCGTCATACTTTGAATTAGGGCTGGGCGATATGGCCTTTTTTTAATATCTCGATATTTTTAGGCCATGTCACGATACACGATATATATCTTGATATTTTGCCTTAGCCTTGAATGAACACTTGATACATATAATCACAGCAGTATGATGATCCTATGTGTCTACATTAAAAAAATCTTCTTCATACTGCATTAATATATGTTGATTTTTTTAACTTTCATGCAGAGAGGGAAATCACAACTAAGTCAATTGACCAAAACTGTATTTATTAAACAGTTATTAAGCAGTGGCACAAACATTCATGTCGTTTCAAAACAGAAAGTACAAGATTGTCAGAGACATTTTAAAACAAGCTACAAGTGCACTTTTGTGCATGATGTCGGATGACATATCAAACAATACTAAATTAAAGTGCACTTTTTGTACAGAACGCCACTACAGTAGCTTAAAACAAATAAAGTGCACTTTTGTGAATGATGTCACACAAGATATTTCAATAACTGTCAAATAAAAATTAGCTGCATAATAGGAAATCAAATCCTTCGCTATGTGGTAGGTTCCTGCAGACGTTATATCCTTCTGTTGTTGACTTTTTTTCATACGGTGTTGATTTGGAAATGGTTGCTTGGGCATTTTGTTGGTGTGGAGATGTTGACATGCGGAGTTTCAAGCACTTTTTATTTTCTAGCGGGTGACTTTTCAAATGATGCTACAAATTGGCATTAGTGGTAATACAAGAGAAAGAAGGTATATATCTGGTAACAAATGAAGGAATAATAAATTCCCAAGAAAAACAGTTGTCTCGCGGTGGTTTGGCTTCAAGTGGGAAGATGTCGAACAGACAACCATAATTTTAAGTGTGGGGCAAAGGCGTTGCTACACAAAGTAGCATAACTGCTAAAATGTAGCATAACTGCTAATATGTAGCATCATTTGAAAAGTCACCTGCTAGAGAATGAAGAGTGCTTACTCCGCACACCAACATCTCCGTTCGGAGCCACACCAACAAAATGCCGAAGCAACCATTTCCACATCAACACCGTATGAAAAAAATAGTCAACAACAGAAGGAGATAAGGTCCGCAGGAACCTACCACATAGCGAAGGACATACACTATTTGATTTCCTGTTATGCAGCTCATTTTTATTTTATAGGTATTGAAATATCTTGTGTGACATCATGCACAAAAGTGCACTTTATGTGTTTTAAACTATTGTAGTGGTGTTCAAAAAGTGCAGTTTAATTTAGTGTTGTTTTGATATGTCATCTTAGCGACATCATGCACAAAAAAGTACACTCATAGCTTGTTTTAAAATATCTCTGACAATCTTGCACTTTCTGTTTTGGAAATGACATGAATTTTTGTCCCACTGCTTGATAACAGTTTAATAAATACAGTTTTGCTAAATTGACTTAGTTGTGATTTCATTCTCTGCATGAAAGTTTAAAATGAGCATATATTAATGCCATATGAACAAGACTGTTTTAATGTGTTTTAATGACACATAGAATCATCATACTGCTGTGATTATATGTATCAAGTGTTCATTCAAGGCTATGGCAAAATATCGAGATATATATGGTATATCGCAATATGGCCTTAAAATATCGAGATATTCAAAAAAGGATATATCGCCCAGCCCTAAAACCAATGCACGGTGATAAAAACCATACCTGTCACCCTTGCTGAGTTAATAAAACTAACAACACTTAACAAAGACTCATATCCTCCTCATTGGATCGGTTGCCACTTCTGAAAAACGGTGTCTACGTACATGGTTAAATGGTTCAGACCAGGGAGTGGAATGTTCGCTAGTTTTGTGTGTGTTTTCTTTTTTTTTTTTAATGGACAGCCTAGAGCCACTCCTGTTTTGGCAAACTGCTCTTTGTCACCAACACCCCTGTGTCAAAGATGCAACAGCATCCTGGAAGGAGGCATTGGCCGCTGCTATGAAGTCGACAAGTGATGAAAGTAGCCTAGAGCTTGTCAATTAAGGGAGCCGAGGCCTGGACCTTTATAAATTAATGGCCAGATCCCCCACACTGGGGGCCTGCTAAGGCTTCATAGCGACACTTAAAAAAAAAAACAAGTGTAATGCATCCTTATAACGTTTTCAATTAGGAGCCGCTCTGCATGCACTTTGGCAATCTTGCTAGAAAGTTTGACAATAGTTGGGAGGGGACTTTTTCAACTATTTGTCTTTAAAGCTGTAATAAACTGTGTTATGAAGGCCACTCCTAAGGGTGAAGATTGCAAGCCAAGCCCCTTTCACACACTCAGTAAAATGTTGGCTTTCATTCACATTCTTCTGTGTCACTGGTCTATATAAGCGGTAAATGGCGGTCCAAACTAATCTGGCGATAATCTATCCTTAATTCAAACTTGAATTTGGATTTGAATTTTTTAGTGTTGCTTTTCTGTATAAAGAGTGAATGGGGTGGGATTTGGGGGTGTAAAGTTGACAATTTTTCGTCTTCTATCAGAGCCGTAAAATACCGGTAGGCGGGATGTCCCCCTGTGTGTAATAGAAAGTCAGGACCGGGGGTGTGACGTTGTCCAGTCCTCTTGGTTGAAAGTAGGGATGTAGCGTTATGAAATTATCATATCAGGGTTACTGTGATCAAAATATTCCCGGTTATCATCATTATTGTGATATTGTAAATGTGCTCAGAAAGTACTTGTACACACACTGAGTGTTGATGCTTGGAAATTTCAAAATGGGGTCCCAGAGTAATTTTTTGGGGCCCCACTTTTTTGTAACCGTTTTGAAAACAAATGATAAATGTATGCATTGTCCTGTTATATCTCACATTCTATATATTTTTTGAAAAACGTCATAAACGTTACTTGATTAACTTAAAGGGGAACATTATTACCAGACCTATGTAAGCGTCAATATATACCTTGATGTTGCAGAAAAAAGACCATATATTTTTTAACCGATTTCCGAATTCTAAATGGGTGAATTTTGGCGAATTAAACGCCTTTCTATTATTCGCACTCGGCGCGATAATGTCAGAACATGACGTCACATAGGTAGTCAATCCGCCATTTTCTCAAACACATTACAAACACCAAGTCAAATCTGCTGTTATTTTCCGTTTTTTCAACTGTTTTCCGTACCTTGGAGACATCATGCCTCGTCGGTGTGTTGTCGGAGGGTGTAACAACACGATCAGGGACGAATTCAAGTTGTCTTACGTGGAGTGTGCATCGATTAGCACGGCATGCTAATCGATGCTAAGATGCTATTTAGGCTAGCTGTATGTACATTTGTAGCTATATTTGCATCCAGCCTTTCCCTCCACCCACATTTAATGCCAAACAAACACTTACCAATCGACGGATTTAAGTTGCTCCAGTGTCACAAGATGCGAAAGTTCCGATCATTTGGTCTGTACATTTTACCAGCGATGCTAAGGCAGACAAGGCACAGAGATGTATAGATATCCTGCAGATGCATTTCCAATGATAAAGTCAACAAAATCACAAAGGTGAGTTTTGTTGATGTTATTGACCTATGTGCTAATCAGACATATTTAGTCACGGCATGACTGCCAGCTAATCGATGCTAACATGCTATTTAGGCTAGCTGTATATACATTTGTAGCTATATTTGCATCCAGCCTTTCCCTCCACCCACATTTAATGCCAAACAAACACAATCGACGGATTTAAGTTGCTCCAGTGTCACAAGATGCGAAAGTTCCGATCGTTTGGTCCGCACATTTTACCGGTGATGCTAAGGCAGACATGGCACTCAATTGTTGGTTAGAAGGCGATCGCCGAATAGGGTCAATAGCTATTCGCTCAATAACTTCAGTTTCTTCTTCAATTTCGTTTTCGCTATCTGCCTCCTTACTCCAACCATCCGTTTCAATACATGCGTAATCTGTTGAATCGCTGAAGCCGCCGAAATCGAAGTCTGAATCTTACGGTACTTAAAAATATTTTTGGGGCAGCAGCAAAGTGGTCGTTTGGGTAGCTTTTAGCTTTTTAAAGGGTATTTCAACATGTAAACAGTACAGTAGATACTTGATTTTGATATATTTAATGCCCATAAGGGTAAAATATGTGTGTGTAAATAAGCGGTATGCAAATATCAAAATATTACAATGAATCACTTTTTGTCAGGTAATATTACATTTAATGAACATGTTACATAAATGAATACATCCAAACACTTTATAAATATTTATTATGGGCATGAAGAAATAACAGTTACAATTGTATGTTTCTTCCAAACAAGAAAGAGGTTTCGGCACATCAACATCGGACTAACAACAGTCCTTTAAATCTCATCAATTCCACAGAAAAGACAAACTGTCATTTTCCGAACACTATAAAGGCTTAATTAATGTCAAACCAGAAAGATAAAGTCTCACACCTAGTAATCCACTGTAGACAAACCAAGCCAAGCAATGCAGGTTTAGTGAGCGGTGCGCTACCGCGAAGATAATCCATTTTTGGCAGGCAATCACATTTTGCCACAACAAATATGAACAAAACAAAACTACAGCGGAAAGCGATAATCAATAAAAATCAAAACAAGCAAATCAGAGTTTAAACCCAGAGAAGGCAGGGTCTGTAAAAAAACAAAAAAATCTGCGTCCCGGAGACGTGCGGACTTCTGAAAAGTGCGTAAAAAGACACAAAAAGTGTTTTAACGCCAACATTGCACACTGAAATCTTTTGACCAAGTTTTTTTTAAGGTGTCATATGATGTTTTTTTCTACATTTAAAACGTTTCCAAGTGGTCTACAAAACACGAGGTGTTTAACAGACTGTCTTAAGGCTCTTTCTTACCGTCTCATCTTGAGATATCCGATAATGGCTTTTTTGCCGATATCTGATATTCCGATATTGTCCAACTCTTAATTACAGATTCCGATATCAACCGATACCGATATATACAGTCGTGGAATCAAAACATTATTATGCTTAATTTTGTTGTGATGCCCCGCTGGATGCATTTAACAATGTAACAAGGTTTTCCAAAATAAACCGACTCAAGTTATGGAAAAAAATGTCAACATGGCACTGCCATATTTATTATTGAAGTCACAAAGTGCATTATTTTTTGTAACATGCCTCAAAACAGCAGCTTTGAATTTGGGACATGCTCTCCCTGAGAGAGCATTAGGAGGTTGAGGTGGGCGGGGTTGGTTGGGGATAGCGGGGGGTGCATACTGTAGCGTACCGGAAGAGTTAGTGCTGCAAGGGGGTCTGGGTATTTTTTCTGTTGTGTTTATGTTGTGTTACGGTGCGGATGTTCTCCCAAAATGTGTTTGTCATTCTTGTTTGGTGTGGGTTCACAGTGTGGCACATGTTTGTAACAGTCTTAAAGTTGTTTATGCGGCCACCCTCAGTGTGACCTGTATGGTGTTGACCAAGTATGCCTTGCATTCACTCATGTGTGTCTGAAAAAGCCGCATATATAACGTGACTGGGCCGGCACGCAAAGGCAGTGCCTTTAGGGTTTATTGGCGCTCTGTTTTTCTCCCTACGTTCGTGTACAACTCCGTACAGCAGCGTTTTAAAAAGTCATGAATTTTACTTTTTGAAACAGATACCGATAATTTTTGATATCACATTTTAAACCATTTATCGGACATCCCTTGTCTCATCAGGATGCGCTGTTTTCTGGCCGATTTTATTTAAGTGGCTCCACTTCGACAGTGTCCTCTCCATGACATTTTTGTTGTATTTTTTAATGCTTTCATAGCGGGTCTACTGACAGATATTAGTTTGAACTATACCCTACTCTGTATTAGAAATAGCAACAGCAAAAGATGCATGTGCATGTACGAGCCAGTCTGCCCCACAACAAGAGGGTATGGAAAACGTAGGAGCTTATTAACGACAATAAGCGCTAAGCACTTTAGGAAAATTCTACCATGCTGAGCCTGCTTAGCCAGTCCTAGTCCTCTGGCCTGCCAGTGATAAATGATACTTGGAAGAAACTTTTCCGCCATGGTGGTGAGTATTAATATCCCTCCCGTGTCTCCCTGAGTGTACATTTCCTTACGAAGAATCTTCCAAGCGAGTACAATCTTTAGCCATGTGAAGACTGGGACAAAGCTGTGGTAAAGATCGGCTGGGCTCAGCAGCTCATCAGCCGATCAGTTAAAAAAAGGCAATTATTGAACCGAACTGATTTCTTAATCAGAATTGGGACATCTCCAACACAAATCTCTGCAGATTCCCGAGTATGTTTGGGCCTTTAGAGCCGAACCAAAACACCCAGATTTACTCAATAGCATTATCTTATAGCTAGAGATTGACATAACATTGTTTTTCACACCATGTTACCATGAATTAATTAACTTGGACCCCGATTTAAACAAGTTGAAAAACGTATTCGGGTGTTACCATTTAGTGGTCAATTGTACGGAATATGTACTGTACTGTGCAATCTACTAATAAAAGTTTCAATCATTCAATCAAGGAAAGTGAACGTGAAGGACATGGCTAAGAAGAAATACATTATATTTATTGAATCACATAAATAAATCCTCAAAACATGTAGCCAACTTGGTGAAGTAGTTTGAAAAAGGCCACTACGACTCTGCAGGATGAGTCCGCCAAGGTTGTTGAAATGATAGCCAATTGACAGTCATTTATCCATAAAAATATTGAGAAGCTGCTAATGGTCTGTCTGACAGAGAAGCAGCTTGAAGCATTTCTCCGAGGTAAATGCTGTACATTGATTGATTGATTGAAACTTTTATTAGTAGATTGTACAGTTCAGTACATATTCTGTACAATTGACCACTAAATGGTAACACCCGAATAAGTTTTTCTACTTTTTTAGGTCGGGGTCCAAGTGAATCAATTCATGGTTATTCATTATTACATTGTTTCATAAAACTGCTGTAGTTGTTTAGGGGGCGGTGTGGCGCAGTTGGGAGAGTGACCGTGCCAGCAACCTGAGGGTTCCTAATTCAATCCCCACCTACTACCAACCTCGTCACGTCCATTGTGTCCTTGAGCAAGGCACTTCACCCTTGCTCCTGATAGGTCGTGGTTAGGACCTTGCATGGAAACTCCCGCCATCAGTGTGTGAATGTGTGTAGGAATGGGTGAATGTGGAAATACTGTCAAAGCGCTTTGAGTACCTTGAAGGTAGAAAAGCGCTATACAAGTATAACCCATTTACAATTTACCATTATAGAACATTCTATTGGATTATCTTTCATACACTAATCATTAACTCAAATTTGGTTATTCTTTTTAAAAGGCATGAACATGTTAAAGTTGTGCTGTTGTGGGGCCATTGATTCATTTGACCTCAACACGCAGCGCTGTTTCAAAATACCAGTTTTTCGAGATACGAGCTGTGTCACGGAACCAATTAAACTCGAATCTCCTAAAACTACTTTAACATTTGTTTGCTTCATTTGTATTAGCAAAGTTCTCCGTGTGTGTGGTAGTGGTTGATGTGCTGTGGAATCCTCCATGAAAATCCCTTCACTCATCTGGTGTCTGTGCTCGAGTCGGCTTTGGCTTCCGGTAGAAAAATAAATGAGTGTTTGAATAAACACTTGTGTGTTGACACCTCATTTCCTCAATGATTGTGTGTGTGTGTGTCTGCATGTGTGTGTGGATGTGTGTGTGTGGTCATAATCCAATCAAGCAGGAAAACAACCAGTGGGACTATGTAACCAATTTCTTTAGCCAGGTTAGCCCAGCCTGTGTTTGGTTTTTAGATCTGACTGTTATTAGTTATTAGTGTTTAGTCTTTAGGTGTGTGTTGCCATTGCCTTGTATGGACATTTGCTTAATATTTGTACTTTTATCAAGCTTCAAAGTTTTGGAATTTAGATCATCTTACTCCACTATTGTCGCAGAAAACTTGGAACGTTTACTTACTCAGTAAACGTTTACTTACTCAGTAAACTTCAGTTCAGCAGGCAACAGGATCAACTGGGCCTGCCTTTGGCGTTTTCTTTGGCTTTTGTGCAACACTTGTTCATTAAGAATCCACTGTTTTTTTGTCACTGTAAAACGTATGTTTTTGCCCAACTCCTTTACCCTTTTTTTCGTAAAGTGGAATTGAATTTTGGGGAAAAAATATTCCTCTAAAGTCGCTGGAATCTTCGTTGCTCAAATTGCTGTAATAGAACCTTGTCGTAGGTCACCTGACTTCAGGGGTACATTTTCACATTAAGCAAAACTAATCCAAAACCTAAACAAATAATATAAAATGGACTAGTTTCTTCAAAATAGCCACACTTTGCTCTGATTACTTTTTCCCACACTCTTGGCATTCTCTTGATGAGCTTCATAAGAGTAACCTGAAATGGTTTTCATTTTGCAGGTGTGCTTGAAGCTCATCGAGAGAATGCCAAGAAAGTGCAAAGCCTTTTATCAGGGCCAAAGGTGGTTATTTTTAAGAAACTCGAGTATAAAACATGTTTTCAGTTA